>NC_087203.1:117138822-117183822 GCF_015104395.2 Macrobrachium nipponense | reverse complement strand
AAGACGAAACAGAAGATAATAAGAATTACAGAAATAAGAGATCACTTATAAATGAATAAAAAAAATTTAAATTAATAAATAAATAGATAAAAATAAAGCTTTATTTTTAAAATAAAAAGAGAATTCGCTCTTGAGGCTCCAAATACACCACAACATCCTTACGGAGACTCAGTCCAACGGTGTAAGGAATAAAGGAACTTTGGAGAAGTTCTTGTGAAGTTGGAATCCTACAGGGATACTTCTATCTTGGCCGGGGGTCACAAGAAAATATAGATTCCTCTGCCAAATTCTTCTCTTAAAAGATTCATGACTTCATGTAACCTTTTTGCAAAGTGTCATAAAATAATACAACTTACAAACAGAGAGGGGAAAGTAAGGTCCCCTTCAAGTAATATAAACAAAATCACATAATTTATAAGAAAACGCAACACAAAGAGACTAAGGCGGTCATCACACTGACCGCAAGCCATCCCGACTCGAGGATTTACTTGAAGTCACAGCAAGAGCGCATTGGAAGGGAGCTGTGATAAGTCATATCTTGAAATTCAACTCTCCCTCCAAGGACAAGAGAGGCCGATCTGACGCTGCGATGCATTACTACCCCAAAACAAGTCTCCCTGCATTTTAATCTTTCACTTATATATTCTTATCTATTCAGTTATTTATTAACTGATCTTTTTTTCCTGTTCTCATAACTTTTCTTTCTGTTTTTCATATCTTCTGTTACTTTCTAATGAAGGCCATATTCTTTGGAAGTTTGAGTTTCAAGTTAAATGGCCCCTGTCAGATTGTCACATGTGTATAAAGGGTTATATTTTAAATAATAATAATAATAATAATAATAATAAATAATAATAATAATAATAATAATAATTTTGTTAAGAAATTCACAATTCCGTGAAAACAAATTGTTTAAAAATATCCACAATTATACATAAAAATATATTTTTTATATATAATTGTGATATTTTTTAAATAATAATAATAATAATAATAATAATAATAATAATAATAATAATAATAATAATAATAATAATAATAATAATAATAATAATAATAATACCAAAGTTACGTACGACTTACCGATTTGCCAATGGGGTAGATTTTACACAGTAAGGCATCAAACTAAGCCTCTGTATTTTTGTAAGGGGATGTTTACTAAAGATAACTCGCTTTGGCCTAAGTTAACTTAGCTAAAATGGGCTATTTCTCAACCCTAATCCCTCAGTGTTTAAAAAAAATCACTGACTTTTCGTTCGAGACAATTTCTTATTATATGTATTACCTCAATTTACTTCGATCAGTGCATTTAAAGGCAAATATCTTTTGAGAGAGAGAGAGAGAGAAAGAGAGAGAGAGAGAGAGAACCTGTTAACGCGTTTTTTATGTTAAATTATAAAGCAATTCCAAGTAAATTTCAATAGCAAGACAATCAATTATCTTTGGCGACAAGAGAGAGAGAGAGAGAGAGAGAGAGAGAGAGAGAGAGAGAGAGAGTTTTACAGTGTGCTTTTCATTAATTATGAAGCCAATTCCAAATAAATTTCAGTGGAAAAACAATCACATATCTTTGGCGAAAACATGAGTTCCGCGAGAGAGAGAGAGAGAGAGAGAGAGAGAGAGAGAGAGAGAGAGAGAGAGAGAGAGAGGATTAACACGTACTGCGTCTTGTAATTGTAGGGCCAATTCCAAGTAAACTTCAAAGGGAAAACTCCAGAAAACGGCGATGACAACATGATAATTCTAGACCTTCCAAAAATGAAAAAAAAGGTGACATTTAACGACCAGGGGCCCCCCAGAGAGGAGGAGAGAGAGAGGAGAGAGATGAAGAGAGAGAGAGAGAGGAGAGAGAGAGAGAGAGAGAGAGAGACGCCCACGAACGCAGGCGGAGGTGTCGCAGGAGTAGCATATCAACATTGTGCAACAAGATAATGACCGTCTCATGGACGGCGCGGTCTTGACTGCGCACTGCATAATATACGGCTAATCTAGTGAACCGCAAACACTGTAATCAAGCAAGAGAAATCCTACGCCTACTCGGCCTGTCAGCATTTACTGTCAGCGTTTAATGGTTTCTGATGGGACAGCTACTTATATAGGCGGCAGCTCGACCGGCCAGCCGCCAGCCACCAGCCACCAGCCACCAGCCTCTCGCTGGAGGCTGGAATCATCAGGGCGTCAGTGAGAGGTTTCGGGAGTGAACTGAGCTTGCCAGAGCTTGAGATAGGAACGATGGGAACACCAGCGGACAGCCACTATTCATAGTTCAGATTTAGCCAATTGGAGGCTGGAGTCAGAACAAATCAAGCTAAGTCGATGGTGACACCAGCGGACAGCTGTTCTTTGTTTAAATTTAGCCCATGGAGTAGAATTTTTCGTGTGGGTAGTCTTCAGAAGCTTTTTTCTTTCTGTTTGCCCCTACATCTGTCAAGTTCTCAAAAAAAAAAAAAAAAAAAAAAAAAAAAAAAAAAAAAAAAAAATCTCGCACGTAGGAAAAAGAAGTTTCGACCAGCTAGATAAAGCTGGGTCGATGGGAACATCAGCGGAAGTTATTCCTAATTCAAATTCAGCCCTTTTGGGAGTTTTAAATTTTTCGCCCCCACCCCCCCAAAATAAACAAATTTGTCCAGTTCTCCAACAAAAGTCTAACGTAGAAACGAGAAGCTTCGACGAGCTGCCAGCTAAAACTAGGTCGATGGGAACACCAGCGGATGCCAATCTTTGTCCAAAATGATCCAGGGGGAAGACATGTTCAAGAATATTTCAATACCCTGGAACAGACTGGAAACTGGAACTACTCAATGGAGTGTATGTATGTGTGGGAAAAGAGAGAGAGAGAGAGAGAGAGAGAGAGAGAGAGAGAGAGAGAGAGAGAGAGAGAGAATCATTAACTTATTATCAAACCTTTCATATCTTTATACAAATTGATTTCTTCTTGAGTTATGGGTAAAGTATTTAGTAAAGTTTATGTTTGCGAAGCCAGAGAGAGAGAGAGAGAGAGAGAGAGAGAGAGAGAGAGAGAGAGAGATCCTGCCTACACTTGTTAACCAGGTTATTGACGAAACTGATAGGACATCTATTGAATAAAGCGACTGCCTCTATTTTCTTATGCAGAACCCAACAAAAAAGTATGGCAGCTCAGAAAGGTGTAGTATGTTCCCCTGATTACTCCTTATGAATTGTGGGCGTTTCCTTGCACCGAGACTGGATTAAGATAATGCAACTTAGATGAACAATGCCTTAATTTGCTTCTCAGGATTTTGAAAGGTCGAAGGTTTTTAGAGAGAGAGAGAGAGAGAGAGAGAGAGAGAGAGAGAGAGAGAGAGAGAGAGAGAGAGAGAGAGAGAGAGAGAGAGAGAACTTTAGCTCCCCTCATAACCGTTCTTTCACGAGAAAATACCGTAAAAAGTGACCAATATCTCTGTACATATAATTCCTGAAAAATAAAAATAAAAAGTATTTCGCATCTGAGTCTACATATTCCAAGCATAAAACTTATGATGTCATCTAATCATACAAAAAATGTCATTTCCTTCCTAAACTCTTAGGCAACTGTGACATTCAATTAACTATTAAAGTTGACCCCGCTTGAGATACTATATAAACTTAGTGTCTTCAGTTTCCCTCCTAGTAAAATTTTAAGAATAAATGACGGCTTCATTTAAATATACTTTGTTTCTTTACGGCTCTTCTTTTTCCCCTAAAAATAATCTTTAATGGGACTTCACAAACATCAATATAATTTGCTGATAGGTTACAATCTCTTTAAAAATTATATACACGTATATATATGACATATTAAAATAAAAACCCGACATATATATATAAACACATAAATATACATACATACATATACAATACATACATACATATACTATCAATATACTTATATATATATACATATACATACATACATATATATAATAGAAAATCCGACTCTCTAGCATCAACAGAAAGAGGTGCTTCAGTCTATTGTTTTAGACGGCGAAGACCCTGGTAGCTGCAGCTCCAGTAATTTACAACAAATCAATCAATCACTCGTGTCTGTTGTGACGCGGGGGCAAAAAACTCTCTGAGCTAGACTATAAAAAGGACCTAAAATTACAAACTCAAGGAGAAACAATTAGTAAGTAATAATAAAACGATCACTATTATAAAAAGATTCTATTTACGTTAGTTAATCTCGCAGTGGGGATGCTGGAGTCTGTAGAATTACTTAACAAAATTTATTGACTTTCTCTGCTTTCAATAATTTGACCGACGGAGTCGAACCCTAATAGCAGGAATTAATTAATGAAACCTAGAAAATACAAAAATTACCTCTCGGCTATTGTTTTTAATTACAGAATAATGAAAAAAAGACGACAGAACAGCAAACACGAGTTAAATTGTACATCCTGAACACAGCTCCTCAGAACACGAGCCAACGTGGTGACATTCCAGGAAGAGCTGACTCGAAATGTCTTCTCGAATCTCTCTCTCTCTCCCTCTCGGGCAAGGGTGCTGGTAGAGAGAGACCCTAGCTAGCTACTAGCTACTCGTTTCTGTAAGTCAGGAGACGAACAGCTGCTGAAGAGTCCTTCGCGACTGGTTTGTTTTGAATATGGCCAGAAGTTAAAACTGGAGCGATCTTGGGTACACCCGGACGCTTGCTTGACATTCTTGAGGTGAACACGTTGACGCGACGTCAAATCAAATCAGATTAATCTTAGGGCACTGAAGCTTGCTTCATTTTTTAAGCGGTTTCGATTTTAAATTAACAAAAAAAGGCGTCGAATTTGATATCGGCGCACTGGAGATATTTGTACAACTTATAATGCTATATGAGCTGCAACCCATGCAACTTTCAGCCACCGCCCGGTGGTGGCCTGTCAGATAGCGTTGCCAGACGCATCATCGTGGCTGATTTTAACCTTGAATAGATAAGACACTGAATTTTCAAGGTCCCTTCTTCATGCCTGCTTCCCTGTCGCGTCCTTTTTTCTGACAGCTCGGTAAACGTTACCGGCGAATAACTGAAAACGTACAAAAAGTTACCATTAGCACTGAAGCACTGATCTGTTTTCGTTCAAATTCTTTGTCTCTGCAGAGCAGAAATGGCCCGGCTTCACCTGATGTCATTCTTGCTCGCTGGATGGAAGAACGAATGGATGTTCACCAGCCAACATTTTGTTAAACTCTGGGGCTTCTGAAAAAACTTTCATGACCGCTTGGCCCAAGTCCTCCTTAAAAAAAAAAAAAAATCATCCTTAAAAAGATGGGACGAAGGACCAGTCAAAAATAGTTCTAATATTTAGCGATTCCATTTTCCGGTTCTTTTGAAATTCCAAGACCACTTGGCCCAAGTCCTCCCCTAGGATAAACAATTCCTTGAAAAGAAGGTTTGGAAGAAATAGGGTCAGTCACAAACAAACCCAATATTTACCCTTTATATTTTTTCGCCAAGTTTCCCCCCTCGCTTACTTTCAGAAAACGAGAGAAAAAAATCTGCGCATTCACGTAACCCCTCCTCAAATCTCATTTCCTGCCGGGGGTAATAAAAACAGAAGGGGGTGGGGGGGCGCTTTTTAATAACTGAGGCCGGAGTATAGGCTATTTGCTTCTCAAGGACAACAACGTTGTGGCAAAACATCGATTCGTGCTTCTTGCAACGCCGGAAACAGGAAAAGGGCTCTTTCGCCTAATTCGTCCCGTAAAACATCCTCCTCGTTGGCCGGGAGCCAATGCAGGGTCTGGCTGTGAACTCTACAAGGAGATTCCAGTCACACGAATTCTATTCGCATTTCTACTCCCAGCCGGGCTTACTGGAAAGCATCTCGTGTTTGCAAGAAGGTTGCTCGATGCTTTTATGCATTGTAGCCTTCTTTGAGACCAATAAAAATAATATCTGAGACGTAGACCAAACTTACATAATATACTGGACGAATAAATACTTGCATGCAAGGCGACCAATGCATTAAAGCCTTCTTTGAGGTCAATAAAAATAATATCTAGGACGCAAAATAAAAACAGAATATACTGGACGAATAAATACTTGCATGCTTGTGATCTTATTTGAGGTTAATACCAATACAGTCTGCAATGTAAAAGCAACCCAAAGGAATTTGGAAGGCGAACAAATACGTGTAGCAGATGTAGAACCTTTCAAAGCAAGTGAGATATAAATTACGAACTGCCTGACTGATTTGATATTAAATACTGGCGCCACAGGTCTCTCAGTCATTCTATTAATATTATCCAACATATCTGGAACTCCTGCTAGCAGACGCCATCAATGACCCTGACTTTTAATCAATCAAGCAGACCAATTATATATGGGGTTTTCCTGAAAATAATCCGGACTTTTTTTTCATAGATTTTCAACCTCTTTGAGTTTTTTGTGTTTGTTTTTAATGGTAAGACGTGTTTCTGTAGATTTCATGAGCCATAAAAATGGTTTTTTGTGTTTCTTAGCTGACAACACGTGTTTCAGACTGTGTTACATATAGCTGTGCTATTTACAGGGATGTGGACAACACGAAGCCATTAAGCACTGACAGATTAGGCAGCAATGTTAATAGCATCGTAATCAAGCTGGCGCTTCATATATACCTGGCACCCGCACAGATCACACCCAGCAATCATCGAAAAAAAAAAAAAAAAAAAAAAAAACTAAAATCTTCCCAGAGAATCTCTGTCCTGACGCCAACAATAAGTGCTTGAAGCATCGATGATCATCGCTTCCTACCTGTCAAAATCTAATGGGATGTCTGGCACCGCGTCTGATAATTGCGTGTCTCTCGCTTGTGCAATAACTCATTATCTACCTGACATTTGATCACATCTTCTCCGGCTTTGTCTTTCAACTTCACCTACAGTCATTCCCACTTATCACAAGGAATCGCGCACCCCGTTTTCTATGCCATCCTCCTATGACAGTAATAGTAGCAGCAGCAGTAGTAGTAGTAGACATGATTAGCCTCTGAAACGGCTCTCTGTACGTTGTGGGATATTGGTGTGTACCACAGCGTGTGCCCCAGCATTTGTGCGATGTGACAGGTATTCTCTCAAGGTTGTGGGGTGGCAACCAATCGTATATATCTTGCCGGTGACCGTCATAGTAATTGTATGGGGGTGGGTGGGGTGGGTGGGACCTGTCGGTTTTTTCTTTATACCTTCAGAAAAAGGGTTGACATAATTTCTTGCATTACGTCCGGGCCATTAAGCTAACAAGGGACGAGCTTAATTTATTGCATCTTGAGGAATCCTCTCTCTCTCTCTCTCTCTCTCTCTCTCTCTCTCTCTCTCTCTCTCTCCAAACGAAGGAAAATTACAGATTAAAGGCAACTGACAAGAATTTTGGTAGAATGCTACTGCCTGCGAAAATCAGTGAAAGTTCTCTCTCTCTCTCTCTCTCTCTCTCTCTCTCTCTCTCTCTCTCTCTCTCTCCTCCTTTGCCTCAAGGGTCGTCATGTGACGTCGCATGAACCCTTCCTCCTCTAAGGTCACCTCCAATTCTCTTTTCACACTTCTCCTCACACCCAATCATTCCAATACCCCCCCACAACCCCACCCCCCCACTTAACATCCCCCACTCTTCCTTTCACCCCCCAACCCACCCCCCCCTTTCCCCCAATCCCTCCCTCAACCCTCCCCCATTCCCCCACTCCCTCCCCCCCCTTCCCCCCAACCCCCTTCCCCTCCCAACCCTCCCATCCACCCCATTCACCACCAACTCCCCCTCCCCTTCTCCCCCCATCCCCCCCTTCACTCACCATTCATTCCTCCCCCCCCCCCCCTCCCCCAACCCCCCTTCTCCCCCCCCCTTTCCCCTCCAACCTCCTCCCAATCAACCCTCAATCCCACCCCCAACACCCCCTCTTCCACAATCTCCATTCTCCCCCATCCAACCATTCTCAACACTCCCTTTCCCCCCAACGGCCCCTCCCCTTCAACTCACCCCCAACCTCCCCCTTTCCCATTCCCCCCCACCACACAAAAAACGACAAATGGCGGCACACCGAGGAGCCAGTCTCCTTCGGCTTGTGTATACAAATGCTTGCTCTTATTGACAGCCGACAGACCTTCGGCATAGCTAACGAGTCAAACAGCAGGAGGGAGGCCCCTGGGGGTTTCCTGAAAGAGGAGGGAGGACCCTTGGGGGTTTCTTGAAGGGGGAAGTGGGATAAAGGACGGACCCGTCTGCTGCATTACACATTCGACGTATAATCTCCATCAAAATAACAGCCACTTGGGTTAGCCAGCCATCTTCTTCAGGGGCCACGAGTCGATCTTGGCTTACGTAAACTTCATTCCCCACCCCAACCCCTCTCTCTCTCTCTCTCTCTCTCTCTCTCTCTCTCTCTCGCTCTCTCTCTCTCTCTCTCCTCTCTCTCCGAAAGGGAATTCGGAATTATAGCATTCAAAATATGTCTCATGTGGTCGAATTTCGAAAAGTTTTAATAATCAATAATAATAATAATAATAATAATAATAATAATAATAATAATAATAATATCCTTTATTTCAGCTCGGGGCCATATACAATGAATGTACTATGCAGAGAAAATACAAAACACGCTTTTCAGATACGCGAGATAAAATGGGAATTAGGAATTATAGCAATCAAAATATGTTCTTATGTGGTCGAATTTTCGAAAAGTTTTAATAATAATATAATAATAATAATAATAATAATAATAATAATAATAATAATAATAATAATAATATAATAATAATAATATGTTTTATAAAAGTAATGCTGCCTCAGCTGCATTAATTATACAGGTTCTTCTCTATTTTTTTCTAATAATTGCTTTCTCCATTGTTGCTTAAACTGGTGAGCAACGCACCGAAGGTTGACATATCTCAATTAGGTAGAACGAATGGATTTTATTGGTAAAAATTTCAGTCGGGGTAGTCAAATTTGACTACCCCGACTGAAATTTTTACCAATAAAATCCATTCGTTCTACCTAATTGAGATATGTCAACCTTCGGTGCGTTGCTCACCAGTTTAAGCAACAATGAGAAAGCAATAATTAGAAAAATAGAGAAGAACCTGTATAAAATTAATGCAGCTGAGGCAGCAATTACTTTTAATAAAACATGTTTAAAAGAGGGTTTACTTCCAGCATACAATAATAATAATAATAATGAAAAGGCTGTTGAAATAATTAACAGCAGTTTTTACATCTATAAATTCAATGACAAAAAAATTAATTAGAAAAAATCATATTCCTCCAGTCTCCACCCCGCTTATGCTTCCTGTGTATATATTGTCATGATCTTACGACCTTCCTCTGTATATGTATTGTCTATTTAATATTATGTCTAATAAAAGGAGTCCATAAAAACGCCAAAGTATAGGGAGAAAATACTATATTTCAGAGACTGCTGTCTCCCTCTTCAGTCTCTGAAATATAGTATTTTCTCCCTATATTTTGGCGTTTTTATGGGCTCCTTTTATTAGATGGAATTCTGTTGTAATAGAACACTTTTACCAGTCATTAATATTATGTAGTTAAAACTTCATATTTTGATATGTAAGTTAATGGGAAATTAACTTTTTTTATTTAATTATTCACCGGCAGAAAGCTGTAAACAAATTACATATTCCTGTTAGTTTAAACTGTCCACATCCTGACTTTAACTGTTCATTATTTTTCCCACTCATCATGCAAAAAAGGATTAAATTCTCCAACAACCCATCCCCACCCACCTCTCTCTCTCTCTCTCTCTCTCTCTCTCCTTCGCAAGTTTCTAATGCCCAGAATGACACCTTTATTTATTTACCAACACCTTCAGGGCAATTTGCAAAAGCCACTCACTTACCCAACGCTGTTGTCACCCTCTCATGAGACAACCTGCTACCTGCTTCTGGTTGCCTACTGCTTGCCTGCTGCCTACCTACCTACCTACCTACTACATGCCCGGTGGCTTCCTACGAGGCCTGCCTGCTTACCTGCTTGCCTGCTCGGCTGCTTGCTGCTCGGCCAGGTGGCATCAAGAACCAGGCGGGAGCTTCTCATGTTACCGGGAGATGTAACCAGCATGACGTTAAAATGCGGGCGAGAAGAGAGAGAGAGAGAGAGAGAGAGAGAGAGAGAGAGAGAGAGAGAGAGAAGTGCAAATTCGAACCTTCACCAGGTTTATATCGGCACACACACACACAGATGTGCAAATCGAACCTTCACCAAGTATATATCGCCACAGAGAGAGAGAGAGAGAGAGAGAGAGAGAGAGAGAGAGAGAATCATAATCTCAGGGGAGACTCGTTTGCTCCCGTAAAATCGAGGATGAGACCGAATCCACTCACACTTCCACCCCAAACACAGTCCTTACTTTGTAACAGGGGGAACAAAAGTTGTTTGACGAAGGCTCAACTCAAACACTACAAAATTTCTGTGAAATGTTGACATAGACTGAAAGGCCAAAGAGGGATTCATCAAGAGTTCAGATAATTCACTAGTAAAAATTGCAAAGTTCAAAAAAATAAATTAAATAAAAGGGACGAACAAATTCTTAACACCTTAAGAACAACTTGCAGAGAGAGAGAGAGAGAGAGATACAACCAATTTTACATAGTGTACCTTGACATTTAAAATGGTCCTTCAGTTAAGAAACGCAGAGAGAGAGAGAGAGAGAGAGAGAGAGAGAGAGAGAGAGATAAAAGTACTTCAACATTGAAAATCGTCCTCTAATTAAGAATGAAACGCTGCAACCAGCCTATAAAAGTCGCCATCTTAACAGATACTACGAGAACATCTCATTAAAGGGAAATTATTCCACGACGCGTCCAACTCCGTCACAAGCAAGCAAACTGAGAGAGAGAGAGAGAGAGAGAGAGAGAGAGAGAGAGAGAGAGAGGAACCAGACTCGTTACGAGAACAACAATAAGAGGTCCACTTTGTTTTGTGCTGATTTTTATCCTTGTAACATTTCGACTCTTTCTCGCAAACGCTCAGCAACCAGGGAAACTTTGTTGCGGGGTCAGGATCTCTCTCTCTCTCTCTCTCTCTCTCTCTCTCTCTCTCTCTCTCTCTCTCTCTCTCTCTCTCTCTCGAGTACTATAACAGTGAGCTCTACAAGGAATACACATTCCATATCTCGGTTTGATTTCCTACTTGGAAAATGCCATACTGTCAGTCAGTATATCTCCTATGCCTTCGCTCTTTCAACAAAGAAATAAATAATTATAACTTCAATGTTCATTATGCAAAGGCGTAGAAATCAAGTAAGTTCTCTCGATAGAATTAAAAGCGAGGAAAATATTCTGAATATTGGGGTGTTCGCTGTTTTGGGATGTCAGTTTTTTGCTGGTTTTGTTTTGACATTTTCTTCAACGCCAAGTTACCTTTCGAGTGGAATTCTTTTGAATCTCAAGATATCCTCTCAATCAACCGTAGGAGAATTAGACATTGGACAGAATGAAAAACTGATGCATTATGTCAAAATCCTTCCATTCAGTCTCAGCAAAAAATAAGCTCCTAAAATAATTTAATTTTTGCAAAATGAGAGATATTGGAATTTGAATCGGTATACATAATTTAGGCCAAAGGCCAAGCGCTAGGACCTATGAGGTCATTCACGCTGAGGGAAATAAGTATTTTGAAAAGCAAAAACTTAGTTTAAAGAAAAAGGGTGGGAGAATGAAGCATGGAATGAAAAAGGGCAATCATGAAAATGAGGCGTTAATAGCATAAAAGGTAAAGATAGGGGTTGAAATTGAAGGGACGTTGCAAAGACCTTAAACAGTGTCTAAAGTTCTCGAAAACTTCAAGTCAAGAGGTTTCACAGAAGACAACAAAGCCACAAGGGAGGACACCAGGAGCCCATCAGATACAAGGGAGACTGAGGAAAGCCCAAAGCCTCTAAACAAATGACGGGAGATCAAGAGAGGAATCTTCTGAATCCTTCCTTCGAATTCTCCCGAAAACTGGCTGCCCCCACACCCACACCCACACCCACACCCACACCCACACCCACACCCATCCCCCCGACCACTGCCGGAACTACTTGCAGACCCACCATCACTACTACCAGAAGCACTACGACTATCACCATCCATTTTCCCGAAAACGTGCTGTGGTGGGGGGGGGGGGCGCCCTTGGTCAAACGACGCTGCACAACAAACTACCACTATCGACGCTACTGCACACTCACCACTACTACCACTATCATCAGCATTAGGCTTCGTATCCCAAACTGAATGGGGGGGGGTTGACCTTTCTCCTGAAGGCATTCCTCGACGACCTGGGACATAGGGGTGGGGGTCGTCGGAAGGCGAGAATCACCCACCACTACTACCACTATAACTACGACCATCACTGCCGTCAGCATCAGGGCTTCATACCCAAAAAGAATTAGGGGGAGAGGGGTGTCACCCTTCTCCTGAAGGCATTCCTCGACGACGGGGACCTCTGGGGGCGTCGTAGGGCGAAAATCACACCACACACACACACACACACACACACACACACACACACAATTCAAGCTTCGTAAGGGGTAACTGGTTAGATTTGCAGCGGCAGGACAAGAAAGATCAAGCAACCTGGATTGTCGAAGGCAGGATAAGTTGGTGGGATTTGGGGAGGATAAGTAGCGATGGCCCGAAGGAATCCCGAGATTGAATTGTCTCTTTAGGAGGAGAGAGAGAGAGAGAGAGAGAGAGAGAGAGAGAGAGAGAGAGAGAGAGAGAGAGAGGCGTCTGTTTCTTCTGTTTTAATAACTTTTATTAAAGCATGCGATAAACTTCGGGATGTAAATCAATCAATCAATCAATCAATCAAACAATCAATAAATACATAAACAAAAATATATAAATAATTAAATAGTAAACAAATTAAAAAATACGTGAACAAATATGTACATAAATAAAGAACAGTTACGTGACAATACAAAAATATCCTCTACATAAAAAAAACTCAATAATAATAATAATAATAATAATAATAATAATAATAATAATAATAATAAATAATAATAATATCTAGCTAAAACTACTGAATGGCTTCATCCCAAAGGATACAGGATTTCTCTCTCCATCTACGTGTGTTTCTCCTTCTCCTTGATCAACTGACTGTCATCAGTATGGAGATGTGACTCCCTCGACAACACTACCTCCATCTACATGAAGGTCCCGGTTCTATTTGTATCATCTCCTGCATCTATATCTGGATGGCCCCTCTTTTGGTTCCATCACCCTCGGCTACATATGGATCTCCTTCTTTCTATTTCTTTGATGACATTGTCTTTTCCATCCATCTCTTTTCTGACTTTTGCCCTTCATCATTCTCGGTTTTTTTTTACCTCATCTCTCTCCCTCTATTTTGACCTTTCATCTCCAATCATCTCCCTCTTTTCTGATCTTGTTCCTTCCACCTCCTCCTATTTTGACCCTGTCTCCATCCATCTCCCTCTTTTTGCACTTTCTCTCCTCTTTCTGACATTGTCTGCACAACCAATCTCCCTCTTTTCTGACTTTATCTCCACCTATCTCCCTCTTTTCTGACCTTATCTCCACCAATCTCCCTCTTTTCTGATTTTATCTCCACCAATCTCCCTTTTCTGACCTTATCTCCACCACTCTCCCTATTTTCTGACTTTATCTCCACCACCAATCTCCCTCTTTTTCTTACTTTATCTCCACCAATCTCCCTCTTTTGCTGATTCTCCACCTATCTCCCTCTTTTCTGACCTTATCTCCACCAATCTCCCTCATTTCTGACTTCATCTCCACCAATCCCTTTTTCTGATTTTATCTCCACCAATCTCCCTCATTTCTGACCTTGTCTCCTCCAGAAATCAAAAGGCTCACGTCATGACGAAAGCTCGCACCTCATCTACCTTAATCCTGCGAAGGACTCTCTCCGAGGACTCTCTCCAAGGACTCTCTCCAAGGACTCTCTCCAAGGACCCCTTCCGAAAGAGGGCGGGAATCAGTCTTCCATGGCATTTAAAACTACATTAGAGAGTAAACAGGCCGCGACAAACCATCCCATAAAACAAGTCTATTTGCCTACTAACTTTTAGAGAAGGTTCACTCTTAGGTGAATGGGACTGTTTCTCTCTCTCTCTCTCTCTCTCTCTCTCTCTCTCTCTCTCTCTCTCTCTCTCTCTCTCTCTCTCTCTCTCTCTCTCTCTCTCTCTCTCTTTATTATCCCCTAGTTTGTCAGATCATGGAATAAAATGTAATTCTTCCCTGGCAAAAACAAGACATAATATGTACAATAAGCCTAGCAGGTTCTCTCTCTCTCTCTCTCTCTCTCTCTCTCTCTCTCTCTCTCTCTCTCTCTCTCTCTCTCTCTCTTAGCTTGCCGTCGTCCAGTTTGGGATCAACTTCTCTCACCACTAACCTCTATTATTATTATCATTACTATTATCATTCAGATGATGAATCCTATCCATATGGAAGAAGCCAACCACAGGGAAAATTGAAATTGAAAATTGAAAGAAATCTTACTTAAAAAGTTGATATTGAAAATACAGAAAGAAATCTTACTTAAAAAGTTTTAAGAATTAAGGTACCTTGGTCTGATCCTCAAATGGTACTTAACGTCCCGAGGGTCAAGACCCCAAGACATTAATAGTGTTATTGAAAGTATGGGTAGAAACAATTCATAAATAAAGAAAAAAAATCAGTAAATTTGCTTTTTTCTTTTACGATTCTGAAAGAGATCCAGAAAATGTACACAGGTATATGTCCCTAACCAGGCAGGTTATGTTTCGTCAAGGTCGAAAAACATCTTAAAATAAACTGCGCCTTAAATATAAATTGGAGAGAGAGAAGAGAGAGAGAGAGAGAGAGAGAGAGAGAGAGAGAGAGAGAGAGAGAGCCAAATATAGCATGCTCAACAGCCAGTAATAGTATTGTAAATACTGAAACTCCCCAGGGGGTGAGCGCATGTGCACTTGAATGCATTTAGTAACACCTACACACAGCAGCACATATTATTATTATTATTATTAATTCTGAAGCTAAACCCTATTCACATGGAACAAGCCTACAGGAGCCACTGGCTTGAAATTCAAGCTTCCAAACAATATGGTGTTCATTTGAAGGAAGTTACAGTAAAGGATATTAATTCAAGAAGAGACCAATGATTAAAAATATGTATTAATAAATAAATAGATAGATGGAAAATATAAATTATTAAAATAAAAGATGAATTGTTTTAAGGTTTAATGTGTTGCATCTTCGCTTGTATGGCGGAATATCCAAGGGTTTATAAGACATTACTGAAAATTATGGACTCGTCAATAATCATCTTGCTGTTTATGTCCACAGTCTGTACTCAGTTCTACATTTATACTTATATCTCTCTTTTACATAAATTAACGTTATGCTTAACCGACACATTTTAAAAATTCCCGAATTTTTAACCCGATTTAGTACAGAAACTGTCCGAATTTTTTCGTTCACACAGAAACTGCCCGATTTTTTGTACAAACAGAAACTGCTCGAACTTATTTTTTTTTTTCCTTTTTTTTTTTCTTTTTTTACTACAGAAAACTGCCCGATTTTTTTGGACTAAAGGAACTGCACTAATTGTTTTTTTGTTTTTTTCTACAGAAACTGATTTTTTGGCTACAGAAAACTCCCCCCCAAATTATTTCTTGATACAACAGAAACTGCTCGAATTTTTTAAATACAGAAACTGATCGATTTTTTTTTACTACAGAAACTGCTTGAATATTTTTTTTTACTACAGAAACTGTGTATTTTACTACAGAAACTGCCCGAACTATATATATTATGTGTGTGTGTGTTGTGTGTGTGTGTGTGTGCATTTTTCCCAAACTGCCCGAATTATATTTGTCTTACTACAGTAACTGCCCGAATTAAATTCTTTTTTTTTTTTTTTTTTTTTTTTCCCCACAAAAACTGCCACTAAATGACAATGCCGATCTCAGTGAAGACGAGGAGAAATCGGAAATTAATTTTCAAACCTTGACTCGCCCCCCCCAAAAATTGCATAATAATTATGTTTGCTTGTGTCGAAATATCTCCTCTATTCATCGGAGAAGAATAAATTCCCCTGACCATCATTAAGGACGAGGAGAAAGTTGAAGTTTCGTATTGATATAATGAAAATGATTTTCCCAAAACTTTCTGTCGCGTCAACACCGAAATCTATCTTATTTCTCTTTAAGGGGAGAGAGTCAATTCAGACGGTCGTAAATAAACGCAAATATTCATCAAAATAACGCCATTACCGACAAACAAGAAACTAATATATCAACGCACAAAAAATAACCAGAATCCACTCAATTTTCCCCACTGGCAATTTTGGCTGCTTAACTCACTGGGGACCAAAACCCATTCGACCGTCAAATGAAACGAAGGCAATATTAGCGAGCAGGGGACGTGAATCAAATCAAGTCCTTATTGCCTTATAATTGAGTTCGCTGGCTGAGTGTCTGATGCGAACGTAGCGACGGATTCACTCGATATTTACGAAGGGGCGGGGCGACACTTCCATTCATTAAAAACCTCATACGGACCTCGGGTGAACCTTGGCAAACACAATACTTCCACTAGTACTGCTAGCCATTTCTGCTTGGTTTATTTGCTTTATGATGATTTTATCTTTTTTAATATCACTTTTATTTATCTATTTATTTATTTTGCTTGTGAAGGCGTCGAGATGGTGAAACCGCTCAAATAAAGGAAGACAATAGAGAGATAAATTCACTGAAAGGAAAGAGAGGCGAGGTCACTACAAATAAAGGGAGATAATAGAGAGATAAGTTCACTGTGAGGAAAGAGAGGTGAGGTCACTACAAATAACGAAGATAATAATGAAATAAATTCACTGTAAGGGAAAAGAGGCGAGGTCAGTACAAATCAAGGCAGATAATGCATTTTTGAAAAAGAAAATACTTACACTTTAAACGTTCCTTGGACCAAATTAAATTTCTAGGTCGCGGGAACCATCGAAGACGCGATAGGAGTAGACGTACATGTTATACAAAGTCTAGACTTTTTCTCTCGTCCAAAACTAAAAATCGACATGTTTCAGTCGCAAGTAACTTCAGTCGCCTTCAAATGATGGATCCTACAACACCGATTTCTCCGACAGACGCGAGAAGCGCCGAAGAGCAGAACAGCATCGTCCTAAAATTGCCGCTATCGGCAGCTAAACTCGATATCCACTGACCCGTAATATTTCGGCCGAAAAAAAAATGGAGTTAATGGAAGAAGTTTCGTGTGCCCGAAGATGCCCGAGCTTCGGTGAACTGTTTGCGATAGTCGGCGTCTGTCAGCCACTGCTATGAAAGGGTTAATTATCCAGAGGAGTGGGGAAAAAAAACTGATTGCGAATATGATTATACAGAGCACGATTGCAGTATCTTGCACTGTTGGGTAATGATGTGAATGTACTGCTTGTATCTCACAGACAAACACAAATAAATAAAAAAATGGATATGCACATATATATATTTATATGTTTGTATATATATATGTATATATATATAATATATATATATATATATATATATATATATATATATATATACATAGAGAGTGAGAGAAACAGAGAGAGAGACTTTATTACGGTGCTGTCATGTAAAGCCTACTGACGCTTTACTGATTAGAATCGAATTCTTGTAAGCTCCTTCAGAGAATTGCGTCATCACACTTCTGGGGGGATTTAAAAGACGCGCGCGCGCACACACACACACAGAGTGCTATTTTCATAAAGACCCACTTAGAAAAAATAATCAAGCCAGCAGCAGGCAAACAACGCTAATTATTGCTCTCGGCCGGACCGATTATCTGTAGACCATCATTAACTTATCAAGGTGTCAAAAGGTTCGCCATTGCTATGAGGCGGATTTACAACATTTTCTGGGAGTATTTCGCAAGAGAGAGAGAGAGAGAGAGAGAGAGAGAGAGGAGAGAGAGAGAGAGGCAAGTAGGAGCCTCTGCTTTGCATATATCGAAAGGCAGGCCGTCAACAATTGTAATTTTTTGGGTTAACATTTCCAATTAGCGAGGGAGGCGGGCAGGTGTACAGCCACAGGAATCTATTTCTGCATTATTATTATTATTATTATTATTATTATTAGTATTATTATTCAGAAGATGAACCCTATTCGCATGGAACAAGACCACCAACAAGGAGCTATTGACTTGTAATTCAAGTTTCCAAAGAATATTATGGTGTCCATCAGGATTCAGTAAGAGGAGGTAAAGGGAAATACGGAAGGAAGAGAAACCTCTTATAAGAAAAATAAATAAAAAGATAAATAAGTAAAAAGGATTAAGATGCACAAACATCATGATACGACGAGACTCCTTAACTAACGCAGACAAGAGGCTACGTGCTGAATGAAGGCGATCACCTTAAATTATTCGATGAATGTATTACTACGGGATCTCATTAGGGTAGAGATAAAGGCCTTAGACGGATTTCTCTCTCTCTCTCTCTCTCTCTCTCTCTCTCTCTCTCTCTCTCTCTCTCTCTCTGGAAAGCCTCAGTAACAACTCTTTATACGACAGGAGAGGAAACGACACGAAAAAAATAAAATAAAATAAACAAAACGTAAAATAATAAATGGACCTTCATTTGAGCTCCACAAGGAAAATCAAATCCAAGTGTAATACAGTCATTTCCAATACATTAATCCAGAGAAATAATTAAATGAAAAGTATAAACACTTGATAACCAGCATCCTATATACTAAATATCCAGCAGCTCTCAGGGGATCCTTTCTCAGGATTCACTTGGAAAAAAAAAAAAGTTCCCGTCTACTTCCTATGACAAATCACCCCGCCAACGGCAAGGGAAGGACAACTTGTTTCGGCCAGAGGAACCACACACACACACACACAGAGAGAGAGAGAGAGAGAGAGAGAGAGAGAGAGAGAGAGAGAGAGAGAGAGAGGTCGCCGGGTGCGGTCAGATAATGTCACTGCTTTTCCCCTTAATAAAACGGATGTCCTCTTGTTTGCTATCTTTTTAAAAAGTTGTATTTCAACAGAGATCTGTCACATTGGCAGTTATTGATCCCTGATCCGCATTTTCGCTGTGGAACTTCTCCAAAGTTCCAGAGGTACTTTATTCCTCCAGTGCTGGACTGTGGAACAGTCACCCAAATGATGTCGCGCAAATGGAACTTCAGTAGTTCTAGCGAACATACAATGCATTACTACCCTAATACAATACAACCTGTATGTTTATATTTTGCTTACACTATTATTTATTTGTCAATTTGTTAATTTATCTTTTTTTCTACTGTATCTTATATTTTACTTACACTATTATTTATTTTTCTAAGAATTTATCTTTTTTTTTGTATTTTCCACTATTACCTTCTGTTACTTCTTTCGAATGGTCGCCATATAATTTGGAAGCTTGAATTTTAAGTCAATGGCCCCTAATCATATGTTCCATATGATTAGGGCTCATCTGCTGAATAATAATATAATAATAATAATAATAATAATAATAATAATAATAATAATAATAATAGGAAAGGGAAGACATAGGCAACGAAGGTTTTAATAATAAAATAATAATAATAATAATAATAATAATAATAATAATAATAATAAAAAACGATAAAAAGAGCCACAGGACTTACACGAAGGGAACGCAGTTCCATACAGTAGGAAAACAATGTTTGATAAGTGGAGGTTCTACTGACAGTGGTATGGGGCCCAACACAGCGTGTTTATTTGGGCACAAACGTCTTTACACATATTTCCACACAAACGAAAAACATGAAAGACCTGCATGAACGGACAAAACATTAAAAGCAAATAAACAAATGAAAGAGGTCTAATAACCAAAGCAGCGTGTATATTTGGGCACAAACATTTATACATATTTCACAATAATTCTGATAAATACGTATATAAAAAAAACGGTACACATGAAAAAAAAAGCGTAAAAATGGGGCCAAAAAAAAAAAAAAAAAAAAAAAAAAAAAAAAAAAAAAATTTAAAAAGTTGTGTAAGATAAAACGAGTACAAAATCAGGCCAACCAAACACCAAGATAAGAGAAAAAAAATTTTATGAATTGTCAAAAAATGTCCAGTAAATAAAAAAGGAAAGTGATGCACAAACATGCAAAACATTAGGCCAAAAAGATACCCAAAGCCCACCCCCACCCCCAAATTACTTAAGAATTTGTATGAATGGGCAAAAAATTTCCTGTCATAAAAATTTAAGAGATGTATAAACATGCATAAAATAAGACCCGATAACGATCCTATTCACACTAATGCACATCTTTACGACGGCAGCCTCCGTCTGTGCTAAGCTATCCTACTAGAAACGCCACAGGAGGTGAAAAGATCCCTACTGGTACAAATATGCTTGCGTCAATAATGGCTGTGATGAATGGAGGAAGAAAAAAAAAAACAGAAAAACTATCATGAGAGAGAGAGAGAGAGAGAGAGAGAGAGAGAGAGAGAGAAACAAATATGCTCGCACCAATATTGACTGTGCCGACTGGGAGATAAAAAAAAAGAGAAAAACTATCATACCACAGAGAGAGAGAGAGAGAGAGAGAGAGAGAGAGAGAGAGACTAGCGGCGTCGATAATCAAAAGACGAGAGAAAGATCGTTAAATCCCTGGGAGCTGATTATGCCAAACGCACCGATGTAAAACTGGCCCGATAGTTTTCTGCTTTTTTTTTTTCCTTTCTTTTTTTTATGTATATTTGGAGTGGTGACGTCACGACACCCGCTAAAGATATACAAATGGTACAACTCAGATATCACAGCGGGGCCATTAATCCTGGACCAGAAGTGGAAACGAACGAACGAACGCACGCACGCAGGCACAGTAAGGTCCAGTCTTTTTTTTTCTTATGTTTTTCATGAACGCATCTCAAAGCAGGTACAGGCCACACTTACGAGAACACCATTCGTTGGTGTTTTGTACAGTGTGTATTTACAAACGCAAACACACACACACACACACACACAGGACTCTCCAAACGTCAGTCTCTCCTTCTTCTTCTTCTCATACCTTTTGGCATGCATGCCATTGTGCCGGCAATACGTCCTCCTGACGCAGCTCGAATGATGATCTGAACCAAATAAAGACACCACGTCTGCGTTTGTGTTTCTGAGTATGTGTGTTTGTGCATGAGTTTATGGCACGGCGTATCACAGTGGAAGGAGGAGGAGAAGGAGGAGGAAGAGGAGGAGAGACCTTCCATACAAAGTGATTATCTGAGGGATTTCTCTGGGAGAAGGAGAACGCCCGCCAGCCAGCCAGTCAGCCATCTCCCCCCTCCCAACCCCCCACCACAACTCCTTTCAACAACTCCGGCGCCAGAGCGGCGCCTATAGGTGCGCAATATCCAACTACCATCCCCCTCCCCCCCTACTCCAACGACTACCACCCGTCCCTCTCGCTAACAGAAATGGAGGCAATATATAATCCGACTGTCTGTTCATTTGGTTATTCATTTCAACAATTGGATGCAAAAGAGGGGAGGAGGGCATGGAGTGAGAGTCTCTCTCTCTACCTCCCTCCCTCCCTCCCTCCCCTCCAGCTGAACCTCGAGGGAAAATCGCTTGAGTCGAAGAAATCAGAGGGAAATCAAACGATAAATACTTAAGTCGAGACGTGAAATGAAACGATAAACACTGAGGTAAAGACGCGAAGTCCCTCTCCAACAGATGCTCCGAAAACATCCAGAATCCAATGACGGCTATAAAATGACACGACAAATACTTCCAAAGCTCTCGAGACCGAATTACGTGTAGAATTCGAAGGGAGCAAATACTGGACTTCTTTAGATCTTGATGATTGAATGTTGCGGAGAGGAAAGATTTTTCCTGAAGAGCAGAGAGCTTATTTGGGTGAAAGATGAAGCGTAAAGCTTATGTGGTTAAATAATTAAGCGTACATCATATTTGGTTGAATAGCTGAGCGTAAAACTTATTAGGTCTAGTAACGCAAAGTTCATTTGGTTAAATAAATAAACACAAAGCTTATTTGGTTACATAATCAAGCGGACACCGTATTTCGTTTAATAAATAAACGCAAAGCTTATTTGGTCAACAAGACCAACAAATTAAGCAGATTTCACAAATTAAACAGATTTCAGTCACTACTTCACCGAAATGTTTGCGTTAATGTATCTAGATTGTACCTGAAGGATGAACCCCATAACATTAAAAATGAAGTGAGGTATTCCTCGAGACTACACGAAGGATTGAAACCCAGAGAGAAATAGAGATTAAAAAAAATAAAAATGAAGTGAGGTATTCTTCGAGACTTTACACGAAGGATTGAAACCCAGAGGGAAATAGACATTTTAAAAAACATTAAGAATGAAGTGAGGTATTCCTCGAGACTTTACACGAATGATTGAAACCCAGAGGGAAATAAAGAGATTTAAAAATCCTCGAGACTTTAGGCGAAGGATTGAAACCCACAGGGAAATAAAGATATTTAAAAAAAAACATTAAAAATGAAGGGAGGTATTCCTGGAGATTTAACACGAAGGATTGAAACCCAGAGGGAAATAGAGATTTAAAAAAAAACATTAAAAATGAAGAGAGCTATTCCTCGAGACTTACATGAATGATTGAAACCCAGGGGGAAATAGAGATAAAAAAAAAAAACATTTAAAATGAAGTGAGAAATCCCTCGAGATTTCAAACCAGGGATTGAAACCAAGAGGAAAATACAGATAAAAACAAAACATTGAAAATGAAGTAAGGAATCCCTCGAGATTTCACACGAATGATGAACTCCGGAAAGAAATAAGAGGTAAGAAAAAAAAAACATTAATAATGAAGGGAGGAAAGCCTCTAGATTTTACCTAAAGAATTGAAACCCAAAGAGAAATAGAAGACTTGAAAAAATGAAGAGAAGACCCTCCAAAAAACGAAAGAAAAAAAATGAGGAGAGGACCCTCCAAAAAAAAAAAAAAAAAAAAGAAAAAAAAAAGTGATATGGCTCGGCCCCTTGAAAAGGAGGTAGGTAGGTACGTAAGATGGTGGAGGCTCGGTCAGGACTTCGTTTTGTCGTCGTAGTCGTCATCATCTCCAGCTAATCTGCAGGTACAAGGGAGCCATCAGACACGGCTCCGAGAACGTACAGCAATTCATGTCAAATTTATTTTGCACGCCTTGTCATAATTGAGGCTTAAGGCCCGTCTATGAATTTCTACGTCGTGTCGGAGCCCCGGCATAACAAACGCACCAGACGAGAGATGAGAGGAGAGAGAGACAGAGTGGAGGAGAGAGAGAGAGAGAGAGAGAGAGAGAGAGAATATTAGGTTACTAAGTGAGTGAGATACACACTTCAACTTTTGAGTTAAACGCAGTTACAACACACATAACTAGGCACTTCCCAGTCAACATATTCTTACACAATCAGCTTCCAGCATAGTATCTTATTTATTCTTAATGAATTTATTTTATAAGATAGTGAGAGAGAGAGAGAGAGAGAGAGAGAGAGAGAGAGAGATTATAAATCGTAGCTATCAAGTCTTATGCGCAGTTACTGGGGCAAGGAATGTACGAAAAAAATAAATCAAATAAACAAGACTACATGCTTCATGTACTTTATACAACTACCATCTGGGAGGTCTTTAATACGAGGAGGCCGGCTTTGATATTAAAAAAAATCATTAATGCAAATGGGACCGGCACCCCCCCCCCAAAAAAAAAAAAATGGCGGAATAAAGGGGATGACATGACAACCATCCACCTCCCCCAGATGCCTTGAAAGTTTTCTTTAAAAGTCTGCTCAAGGGGTAAGAGATTCCCAATGGCATAAGGCCAACCCCGAGTGACTCAGTTTGACTCAGCTGGTACAGTTCTCACTCATTCTGAGTCTTGTCTAAGTCGCTTTCGCCTCTTCCAGGCCTTATTTCTCGAATGCAAGGACTTGCTTCCGGCCCATTTGGATGTGGGCCAACGCTGAAAGAGGAACATAGTAAAGGGACGTATATATAATCCCAGGGATGGTTTTCCTGTCTGAGGGATCCTTAGCGCCGTTGGTTGTGGGCTTATACTTATGAAAGGAAAATGGTATAATCATATATGTATATATATCTCTCTCTCTCTCAAGATAATTTTTAATTTGTTTTTTATTGTTCCTTTGTAGCCCTGAAGATGTAACACGATGTTACGAAACGCGTTGGCGAATAAATGTTACCCTAACTGATAACTGCCTGTCTACTTGTCACCTGTCCTTGATGCTTAACTACGATCTTCTTCTGCCTACCTACTCCGTGTCATATATATATATATATATAATATTATATAATATATATATATATATATATATATATATATATATATACAGGGTGTCCATAAAGTCCCAGTACCATTCTGGGCAATAAATACTTGTAATGGTACTGGGACTTTATGGACATCCTGTATATGTAGTATATATATATATATATATATATAATATATATATATATATATATATATATATATAGAGAGAGAGAGAGAGAGAGAGAGAGAGAGAGAGAGAGTCATTGTCCTTCAAGGCAATCGCAATCTTGCTTACAACAAAAACCTTAAACAAACAAACCAAACACCACTTTGAAACATTCATTCTTGGGGAAATAATCGAAATAATCTAACAGAACATAATTCCCAAACTAGTTTCGCACTGCTCAGTTTTCTCAAGTTTATTTTTATTTGATTTTTTTTTTATGGTTCTTATTTTTTTTTTCAGGTTTTTTTCCTTTGATTGCCAATTCGCGTCGAGCAATCTGATTCACAAGACCGACAAAAGCTCATATCAAGCAACATCCTTGTCCAGCGAGAGTCCTAAGATAAGTACTTTGAGAGAGAGAGAGAGAGAGAGAGAGAGAGAGAGAGAGAGAGAGAGAGAGAGAGAATTTTATGTTCCCCTTGCAAGAGTCTTACGAAAAGTACTTTAGGGTTTCCAAAAGTACTTTGGGGTTTTCGAAAACCGAACCACAGAGAGAGAGAGAGAGAAGAGAAGACGAGAGAAGACAGATAGAAGGAGAGAGAGACATACATCACCCTGAGACGAATTCAGTTAATTCTTGCACCAAACCAGTCACTTCCCATTCAACATATTCTTACAAAATCTGCTTGCTTCATAAATGTTTTTATTATTATTTTCTTAGAGAGAGAGAGAGATGAGATGCAGTCACGGTGAGAGAAGAAGAGAGAGGAAGAGAAGATAGAGAGAGAGAGAGAGATACATATTATCATCTCTTGAGACGAATTCAGTTAATTCTTGCACCAAATCAGTCACTTTCACCCATTCAAACATTAATTCTTACAAAAAATCCGACCCCTTGCTTCAAATATAAAATTTTTTTTATTATTTATCTTCTGAGAGAGAAGAGGAGAATGAGAACGAAGGAAGACAAGAGAAGAGAGACAGAGGAGAGAGAGAGAAGAGAGAGAGAGATATTATTCTATTCACGGGGGTTTGGCATGGGTGGCCCCCAAACAGAGCACAATGAGCGATTCATGAACCTCGCGCCATAAACAAGTATCAAATTCATTATGCATGTAAACCAGCCAATAACTCGGGGTATTAAAAGGACCTCTGGTGTTCCTGGCTGGTGCCTTTGAGTCCTCCAGAGCAAATCCATTCTGAAAGCAATCGGGGACAATAATCATATTGGGGACAATCAGTGAAGACCCCCGTCCCTGCCCAAACCCAACCTACTACCCACCAATCACAACCCCCCCTCCCCCGAAAAAAACCCCTCTGCCTGCAGCCCAAAATCTTCTCATCAGCGACGTGAATTTAATGCTACACCTCCTCCATCCCTCCTCCTCAGTCGTTGCATCATTATTGCTGATGCACTTGAGCCTATGGGGGAGGGGGATGGGCAAGGGGGAGGGGGTTGGGGCAGAAGGGAAAGGGCGGGGTAGGAGTGTTAGGGGAGGGGTGTAGGAGGTGGTGTTGTTTAAGTTGCATTCACTTAAACAAACCAAAACTAGTCCATGATATCGAATCATTCATTTGCAAATTTCGAAGGCCGTCCGTCCGGAGGTATGTACTAGAGAGGAGGAGGAGGAGGAGGACCTCAGTCCTCACCTCACACCCCAAAGAGCAAGCAAGTGTTGTTTACGTCATAATCTCTAAGCAATTACGAACAGGGGACATATCTCCTCATACGAATCAAGACGACTGCCAAGACAGGCTCGTAGAGGGGATCCTGTTACACCTTCGAGATAGGACTGAATAAAATGAATCCACTGCTTAATACATACATCCTCTTCTATCAATACGTCAGGTATCCTACCTACTTCTCTGAGAATGTATCTTTAAGCACAGCGTGTGTAGTGTTGTGAAAAAAAAAATACAAAATAAAAAACTAATGGGATGGAAATTTGAGAGAGAGGAACAGGCACGCTCTCGGGACCAAAAGTCGTGAGCTGAATAACAACAACGAATTGGCTCGTTCCAACGTCGACGATTTCACGCAAAATTATTTCCTACTACTACTAGAGACTCGATGTGTGTGAGAGAGAGAGAGAGAGAGAGAGAGAGAGAGAGAGAGAGAGAGAGAGAGAGAGAGAGAGAGAGAGACTCCTCTCAAACCTCCCACCAAAAGGTTTCTCCTATTCTCCCCGAGAGAGAGAGAGAGAGAGAGAGAGAGAGAGAGAGAGAGAGAGAGAGAGAGACCTTCCTCCCACTTCCACACAAACATGAGAAACAACGACTCGAATCCTGCTCATAATGTGGCTTTCCAGGAAGAACCTAAAACGGAAGAACCATTTGTCAAATGAAACTGGCTTTTGAGACTTTATGCGCCGGTCTGAGACGATTTTAAGATGTTTTCGAGGGAAACTGGTTTGCATAATAATTTTTTTTTTTTTTTTTTTTTTTTTTTTTTTCATCCTTCTCGTGGTCAAGTCGGGTTCTAATTCTGCTACACACGTCAGAATGGCTCAATAGTCCCGCACTTGGATCTCAGGCTTTGTAGTGGCAAGGGCATCCAGAAAGCGAGATGGATTCGAGAAGTTTAGAAGGCATTGTGGTTATTACCATTACATACGTATCTGGTAATGGTAAAAAGTGACCAGAAGACTATTATTAAATTATCCAGAAGATGGACCCTACCTATTCATACGGAACAGGCCCATCACAGGGGCCACTAACTTGAAATTCAAGCTTCCTAAGAATACGGTATTCATTAGAAAGAAGTATATACCGAAGACTTTGGGAGGGGCGGCTGGAATCACTGGAATGGGTGGTGGCCAGGCACAGTCCCCCGCTCCCGGGACCTTCATAAAGTCCACAGCATCTGGAACAAGCCATAAAATTTCGAGCCGTCGCGCGGTGGGCCGGTTGAGTCTACGGATCCAGCCCAAATACGGATGGCCTTCTCAGGTTTGACATGCACGTAATATCCGCCGGACCTCGATAAGTGGGCGATTCTCCATTTCTGCATGATGCAAGCAAGGAATTCGTTCCATTGATTCAAGAGGGCCTTCTGAAGCAGTTCAGCAGAGGACAAGCTTCAGTGCCTCCAGTTCTTCGGGTAACTGGTGACCCTTAAACAGTAACAGCATGTACGGGGCATTTGGTATAGGGTGTCAATACTATGCAACCATGCCGTGACCAGGTGAGATTGCTATTGGACTGTGCCACTTCCATGCGTTATAAGAGAGGCAAGGAACTGAAATATAATTTCCATGGGATATAATAATAACTGAAAAAAGAAACCCACAAGATTACTGAGTATATCTTGTTTACTTGTAAGTAATTACATAAAACAAGTTAAACTCAATAATCTTGTGGGTTTCTTTTTCCATCTTCAGAAGAAAACTGAAAGAAGTTTTGTTTGGTTCAATAATAATAATAATAATAATAATAATAATAATAATAATAATAATAATCGTTATTTCAGCTCTGGGCCCTTATCCAGACAAGTAAGTCTGCTCGCTTTAAGCGTAACTCTTATATGAGTTTATTCTCTCTCTCTCTCTCTCTCTCTCTCTCTCTCTCTCTCTCTCTCAGTAAAACAAAATAATATAATTTCTACCAGACTCAACTTAGCTCTTAAAAAATACTGGAGTGAGGGGAAGAAGTAAGGGTAAGCTTATTCTGGGGTGGGGGGGAAGACAGAGGGGCGGGGGAGGGGAGAAGGGTTGGAGAGTATTGGTTTGGAGGGGGAGGGGGAGTCAACCTCCTCAGTCGACTACTAAAGAGTTGATTAATCCACTGTTGCAACGCTCGCTGACACCAAATTAATAGGTTGATTTCTGATCTCATAAATGATCTCCACCGATGCATGGGACATGACAAATCAGGATCCTCCTCCTCCTCCTCCTCCTCCTCCTCCTCCTCTTCTTCTTCTTCTTCTTCTTCTTCTTCTTCTTGTGTTCTAAGGGAATATCGGATTTCACCAATCAGATGACGTAGATGCAATAGAACATGACAGATAAACACGGCTGCCCTGATTCGAGCATCGGTGTATTCTTGTAAACACGACAGCCAACAAGCATGAGAATAAAATAATAATGCTGAAACGTACGGAGGACTAAGCCTCTCTCTCTCTCTCTCTCTCTCTCTCTCTCTCTCTCACTGCTGATTCGAATGTCAATGTACCCTTGTAAACATGATGGCTAGCAAGCATAAATAAAAAAAAATAATGCTCAAACGAAAAGAGGACTAAGTCTCTCTCTCTCTCTCTCACACTCTCTCACTCTCTCTCTCGCTCTCTCTCTCTCTCGCTGATTCGAATGTCAATATAACCACTTGTAAACATGATGGCTAGCAAGCCATAGATAAAAAAAAAATAAGCTCACGAAAGGGGGCTTAGGCTCTCTCTCTCTCTCTCTCTCTCTCCGCTGATTCGATTGTCAGTGTACCCTTGTAAACATGATGGCTAGCAAGCATAGATAAAAAAAAATAATGCTCAAACGAAAAGGGGGCTTAGGCTCTCTCTCTCTCTCTCTCTCTCTCCGCTGATTCGAATGTCAGTGTACCCTTGTAAACATGATGGGCTCAAACGAAACGAGGACTAAGTCTCTCTCTTTCTCTCTCTCTCTCTCTGTGAGAGCAACGCGTCATTACCATACCCAGCCAACCCGAACGTGTTACATCCGTGCCATTAGCCAGGTAATGGGCAAGAGCGCCCATGGCCAACAACAGGTAACGACGGGCATGGCGCGAATGAGCGCCCCCGTGAAATACTCGCCGAGTAGCTAGCTGCTGCTACTCGACGCCCCGCAATAAATAACTCTTCCCGGAGCCTCCAACTACCGCTGGTAAACCGGTGCTAATCACAGCCATCAAAGAAGAACGAGAGGAGACCCTTGCTGCTGCTGCCGGCATTCCTCTCACCCCCCCCCCCCCTCGGCACACCTTGGGTACTCTGGGGAGAGTACCGGCAACCCCCTATCCACGGTGCCTTCCTTACCCACCTCTACTTCTTCCCCCAACCATATGAGTGACAGGAGGAGTAGGAGGAAGTGTGAGGAGGAAGAGAAGGTGGAAGAGGAAGAGAGGAGGAGAAGGAGGAATTAGAAGAGGAGAGAATAATAATAATAAAAAGAAAAATGCTGCTATTCGAGGGAAAAGCGTGGGAGCAGGAGTAAAGAAATTTAGGCTTGAGGCACCTTTGCCCAGCAGCGATGCCCACGTCCGGGACCCGATAGATGGAGTGTGTGTGCGTGTGCCCAGCGGTCTAGCGGTGGTGGTAAGGCACACGGAGCGGGGGCTGGGGGACGTGCTGGCTGGAAGGGGAGGGGGTGGAGAGGGCAATAGCCAAGACGAGAGGGAGAGAGAGAGAGAGAGACCCCAGCTGGAATACACACAGCACTCTGTCGAGCAATACACTTCTGTCAGACTCTACGAGGCTCTAAATTCTACGGCTCTTTTATCTCAAGACTCTTTATGGGTAAGAGAGAGGACTCCGGTGTAGAATTAAAAGTAGTTAGTCAAGTCATAACTTGATGGAGAGAGAGAGAGAGACAGACGACAGACAGACAACTGACCGAGAGAGAGAGAGAATACATCCAGTAACCAACTCTGCTTATCTAAGCTACAATCGTCAGATTTTTTATCTGCGTTAATTGAGTTGTTTTGGAAGTGAAGGGGAAGGAGGAGGGGGAGAAGGACGAACACGGCGCCCCTTATCAGATGACCTACGGGGCCCTTGGGGAGGCCCTGCGCTGTGGAACGGAGGGGAAGGACAGACCACCAGGAGGGAAGGAAAGAGGAAGTTGAATTCCGCATCCTTCGAGAAGTCCAGGAGGTGAGGTTCAGGTTGGAATAGGACCTGGTTAGACAAAACATGCACTACTGAGCGTTCGGGAGATCCGTTCAGGGATTTCGATGCTCAAGACCTTTGATAATAATTATTTTTGACAAACCTAACTATGACAAATATGAATACTGGAAGTCTACTCAACAACCTAGCTGAGTCAGAAAAACGAATTATCAGGAAAATTGAAAAGACCCTGTATAAGATGAATTCGTTGGAAACTGCCATAATTTTCAACAAAACAGGTTATTATCATCATTATAATTATTATTGGGGGAACAACTTCATAGTTATGTGTGGGTACTTAAAAACATCTCTCTCTCTCTCTCTCTCTCTCTCTCTCTCTCTCTCTTTCTGTCTTCAATAATATACAAAAATAAAATTATTTTCAAAATACACGTACCCATACATAACTGTGGATGTGCTTCTCTATTTCAAGACTCGTGCTACTGGTACTGGGACTTTATGGACACCCTGTATTTTCGAAACGGAAGTATTTAGAGAAAAAAATTATCTTGTTTTAAAACGAACTACATCTCTCAGGTAATCTTTGAAACTGTATTTGTCCTATTACAGTATATATGAGATCTCAAAGCCACTCTTCGTATATTTCACGCAATATTAAGGGTCTCCAGGAGCTGATTAAAAAAAAAAAATCGTGAGAAAAACGCGTTTGTAAATTGGCATTTTCAAACACGCAAATCACCACCCTTGTTAGATAATGGGACTTTCGACCACTTTGGAGTCTACATATGCAAGTGCGCTTTTCCATGAGTAAAGTAGGATATTTTTTTTATAGGATATTTTTAGAAGACTTTGGAGCAAAAAAGAAACGAAAAAAATTGCGACTTTGAGCTCAGGGGACCCTTAATATTGTGAACGTGTAAATTCTGTATATATTTCGGAGGGTCTCCAGTACCCTGATCATGTGAAGTTTGGTTTCGTTAATGCCAAATTTAATGATTTCCAGGTCTCAAATTATTCCGACAAGTCTCTTTTGGAGCTAATCCTCGAGAGTCTATATAAAAAGGAAGCAAAAACTCCTGAACGCTCATGAGGCTGAGGAACGTAGCAATTCGTCTATTTATAAATATAATACAAATTCGGGTGTACGCGACTGGTGTACCAATTCAGTGTAAAAAAAAAAAACTGGTCTCCAGTTTGGGGCCTTACGCATAAAAGGTTAGGGCAAAAATAAATCATCAATAAACATTAGGAATTAAATTGCTGAGAGAGAGAGAGAGAGAGAGAGAGAGAGAGAGAGAGAGAGAGAGAGAATCATCACTAAACATTAGGGATTAAATTGCTGAAGATATATCATTTTCTAATGGAGAGAGAGAGAGAGAGAGAGAGAGAGAGAGAGAGAGAGAGAGAGAGAGAGAGGCGATATTTCAGTTCAGATTTAGAAGACAAATTGAAGCAGTCTTATGCCATCTCAGACACTCGCTCGCACACAAACCTTGCACCTGCGCACGCACGCACGCACTGGCACGGAGTGATGACGCCACAGAGAGAGAAGAGAGTAGGGAGATGGAGGACGAAGAGAGGAGAGAGGGGCGCCGTGGTACATGACGCAAAAGTCATCATTGAAGGCGCTGACTAAGCCCATCGGTCATTGCTGCCTGTTGCAGATTTATGAAGAGTCGCTTTGCAATGACCGATTACCATCTCTCTCTCTCTCTCTCTCTCTCTCTTCCGCTCTCTCTTCTCCAGGCCTGGAAATAATGGATGGAAGCCTTTCTGGAAGGCTTCCAGACTATATCCATCAAAGTCATATTTAGCTCTGTACCTTATTGGTAGTTTGTTTGGTTAATCTCTCCCTCTCTCTCTCTCTCTCTCCTCTCTCTCTCTCTCTCTCTCTCAGGCTTGGAAATATAATGGAGCCTTCTGGAAGGCTTCCAAACTATATTCATCCATGTCATATTTAGCACTGTACCTTATTGTAGTTTGGTATCCTCTCTCTCTCTCTCTCTCTCTCTCTCTCTCTCTCTCTGAACATGTATGGCTTAGAAAACGACGATTGCGAGGACAACTAATAGAAACATTTAAAATACTGAAAGGCATAACAAAAGTAGACAAAAACCTACTTACATTAAACGAAAACCATACGAATAATAATGGATGGAAAGAACTGAAGAGATAAAACACATCCCATTGTAAGAACTTCTTTACACACAACATAGGTGACACGTGGAATAAACTGCCACCAGAAGTTGTAAACAGCAACAGTGTGGAAGAGTTTACAAGAAAACTAGACAGAATCATTAGGACACTGCGAATGCACAGTATAACCTGCTCCTATAGATAAGTGAGCACACGATGTCTCCTCGGATGGACTAACAAGTCTTTGAGACACCCTAATCCTTGTAACTCTCTCTCTCTCTCTCTCTCTCTCTCTCTCTCTGGGGCATGGAAATATTACGGACCTTCTGGAAGGCTTCCAGACTGCATTCATTCTCCGTTCAATACTAGCACTGACCTTTATTTTTGTAAATTGTAAAATTTCTCTTCTCTCTCTCTCTTCTCTCTCTTCTCTCCTCTCAGGGGGGGGGGGGCCGGAAATTATACTGGAGTCTTCTGGAAGGCTTCCAGACTGCATTCATCTCCGTCATACTTAGCACTGCACCTTATTGTAGTTTTGTAAATCTCTCTCTCTCTCTCTCCTTCAGGCCTGGAAATATACTGGAGTCTTCTGGAAGGCTTCCAGACTGCATTCATCTCTGTAATACTTAGCACTGTACTTTTTTGTAGTTTAGTAAATCTCTCTCTCTCTCTCTCTCTCTCTCTCTCTCTCTCTCTCTCTCTCAAGCCTGGAAATATACTGGAGCCTTCTGGAAGGCTTCCACACTGCATTCATCTCCGCCATACTTAGCACTGTACCTTTTTGTAGTTTGGCAAATCTCTCTCTCTCTCTCTCTGTCTGTCTGTCTGTCTGTCTCTGCTGTCTCTCTCTCTCAAGCTGGAAATATACTGGAGTCTTCTGGAAGGCTTCCAGACTGCATTCATCTCCGTCATACTTAGCACTGCACCTTATTGTAGTTTTGTAAATCTCTCTCTCTCTCTCTCCTTCAGGCCTGGAAATATACTGGAGTCTTCTGGAAGGCTTCCAGACTGCATTCATCTCTGTAATACTTAGCACTGTACTTTTTTGTAGTTTAGTAAATCCTCTCTCTCTCTCTCTCTCTCTCTCTCTCTCTCTCTCTCTCTCTCTCTCTCTCTCTCTCACAGGTCTGGAAATATACTGGAGCTTTCATTAACGTCCTACTTAGCACTGTACCTTGATAAATCCTTTTCAAAAGGACGAACGGCTACTCTTAATTGACGGAAGTTTCTTACCTGGAAAGAAAATAAAGATGATGAAAAATACAGATAATGAAAATGAAATATAAAGACAAAGATAAAGAGTAATCAATAAGACAAATTATACTGACGAGAAAATGCAATGATTAATTTTGTACAGAAAATAATATTACCAAAGATGACACCATATCCAGGATACAGGTAAGATGTTGAACAACACACGGGTTATTTATTGCAATTAATATGCAAACATTTCACAGGAATAACTACTGATAGTTTATTTTATCCGTTTGGATAAATTAAAGAAAAGCCGTTTCGAACCAGTCTGGTAAATATTTTTGTTAGTTTTGTTCGAGAAAATGAAAGGTAACTGAATATTCCACGCGAGTGAGGATGTCTCAGATTATGTTCGTATCGAACAAATGGAAGAACATGACACTGTCAAATATTAGCTGTTACTGGAGTCTACGCAGATTCCCAATTACAATGAACTCATGAGGTAATATATATGTGTATATATATATATATATATATATATATATATATATATATATATATATATATATATATCACACACACACACACACACACACACACACATATATATATATATATATATATATATATATATATATATATATGTATATGTATATACTATATATATACAATATATATATATAATATATACAAGTCATATCACATTACCGTGATTCATATACATAACATCGAGCTACACAAATATCCTTTAATATCTAATTCACTCTACCTCTGAATTAATATATTTTCATATATGTTTAACCGAAGGGGAATTTTTTTGTCGATAAGAGATTTGTAGGCTCACAGGCGCGAACCATCGGCACCTACAAATCCACAGAAGCTTCACTGTCGTCCTGGATTTGTAGGTGCCGATGGTTAGCGCCCGTGAGCCGACAAATCTCTTATCGACAAAAAAATTCCCCTTCGGTTAAACATATATGAAAATATATTAATTCCGAGGTAGAGTGAATTAGATATTAAAGGACATTTGTGGCTCGATGTAATATATACACGTTTGCAAAGGGATAGAATCACTACCTGAAATATAGTGCTCCTCCCTCTTTATTATATAATATGGGCACTTTTCTTACTTGGCTATCGATAGCATAAATAAATACACATACATAAATAGACAAAATCACTCATAACTTGAAAGCAAAAAATACATAAACAAATAAAAAATAAAAATTCTACCAACAGTTGTCCCGTCTTCACACGACAGCAAAAAAATTATGACTTTTTATCTAATTTTTTTTCCTTTGACTCAAATTTAGCGAGGGATCGTTAACCCAACAAGTCGGCCAGCGAGCCGTGTTCGTGAACAATTAGACGTTCTCCCGTTTCTATCGAAGAATGCAGCTGACATTCAGAGCCGCCGTTACAAAAAGCTCCTGTGACATACGAAGAGGTCAGAAGTTATCGAGAGAGAGAGAGAGAGAGAGAGAGAGAGAGAGAGAGAGAGAGAATTCGTCAGTGCCTACATTTTTATACTATATATGTTCATCAATCATTTATCTTTCCTCTCTTGATAATTGACCTCTTCTTTCTGTCTTTCCCGTTACTTTGTGATACTTTATCTCAAACGAACGCCATAATATTCTCTGGAAGCTTGAATTTCAAGTCGGTGGCCCCTTTGGTGGGCTTCTTTCATATGTATAGGGTTCGTTCATTTTCTGAATAATAAAAATAATAATAATAATAATAATAATAATAATAATAATAATAATAATAATAATATAATAATAACAGGAAAAAATGGAAACTTATTTTGATCAAGTATTCAGAATGAGGTTTTAGATAAGTATAATATATAGATATATATATATATATATATATATATATATATATATATATATATATATATATATATATATATATAAATAAATATATTATTATAAATAAGGGTTTGCTTCTACAAACAATTCTTCCAGTGTTCCAGCCAAATAATAATCATACACTCAGACTAATAACGTACAAAATCACAGCAATTCAAATCAGGCAAATCACACGAGCGTATTTGCGAATACATACGATTAAACGTAAACTATGAGACAGAATAACCAAGAATAAACCAAAAGAACAGGACTGATAAAGACGACGACAAAAAAAGGAAGGAAGAAAACATGAAAGTTTCGCATAATATAATAATAATAATACCCTCCTCGAGCGAGAGGAAATTACCGGAGTTGGTGGAAGGGGCGGGTAGGGGAGGGGGAGGGGAGGGGATTACTCGGGGCAGGAATGGGGGTAGGGAGTGAGGGGCCTCGCCTCTCCCAGCCAAAATAAAAACGCCAAAAGCCAAACAAGACAGGAGACAGGCAAAACAAACGCGTTAATAATTAGGGGCCAGCAAATGACAGAGACTGAAAAAAAATCATAAGACAAACGAAAGGTCAACGAGATTGATAAGATAGCAGCGAAGAAATTAACTCGTGAGAGAGAGAGAGAGAGAGAGAGAGAGAGAATCGCACTGAAACTTGGCCGAGTCTGCACATGGAAAATTTGTTTGTTCAGTCACCGACACAAAATGCCATCACCACCATTTTGGCTGTGTTGGGGTTACCAAACTTTTTATTCCTAATCTTGCCTAATTTCACACATTTCAGGAGCAAACCCACAGGTAGGATGAGAGAAGTTCGAAGTTTCTATCACTGAATAAGAGGACCACTTCGGAAAAAAGGTGGCCCCGCTGTTAAACGCCAGTTTAAGACCAGCCAATCAATCAGAATTTCTTGATTCGTGATGTCCCCACCATATCTGCTACCCAAACCAGACCCGGAATCGCATTTTCTTAATTTATATCTCAATAAATACACAATGAAATGATAGAGGGGAGTGTCCCTGATTACGAGTACCTTTAAGCAAGGAACAGAGGGCCAAAGGGTGTCCAAGACTTGGCACCAACGGTTCTACGGTCACCTGAGATGGACAATCTGGACAAGCAGCCTCAGAGAAGTCTATACAAAACACAGACCGATTATGAAGGTGTTATGCCTTCCCAGACCACCATAAAAAGTAGTAACAACAGCAGAAGCAGTAGTAACAGTAGTTAGTGCGACGGGTGACGTGTGAAGACCGAACGAGCAGACGAAGAAGAAGAAATGAGAGGGAGAAAGAAGAGAAGTTGGGCAGAAAAAACTCGGGCACAAGAACCTCTTTGCAACGCTGCATCAGATAGCCCCCGTCCGTCTCTCACAGCTATAGATCAAAGAGGCTGATAAAGAGGACGGCGGCTCGACGCTTTAACAAGTCCCTACCTCTTGATGACGCCGACTGCAGAATGAGGAGGAGGAGGAGGAGGAGGGAGGAGGAGGAGAGAAGGAGAAGAGAGTTCAGTGGGGAAAAAAAATATTTGGAAAATGATGACGCCGACTGCAGAATAGAGAGAGAGAGAGAGAGAGAGAGAGAGAGAGAGAGAGAGAGAGAGAGAGAATAAACAAAACACAACAAACGCCCAGAAAGGCAAAAGGACAAGAGAGAGAGAGAGAAAAAAAAAAAGGCAGCCGGAGAATCACAAAAGATATTCAAAAGCAAAACCCGAAAATAATGGATTGCAGATGTGCATACAAGAGGAGAGAGAGAGAGAGAGAGAGAGAGAGAGAGAGAGAGAGACAAAAAAGAAAGTAATAATAAACAGAGGCTGCAAGATGAAAGGCTAAAGTGTGGACTGAAAAAAACGAGAAGATAATGGAAGACAATCTTTGGGAGAATGATGACACCGAAGAAGCGACAGATTAAAAAGCAATCAAGATGAAGTATACAAAAAAAATGTAGACAACATTAATAAAAAAAAATATATCAAGATTAGCAATTTAAAAGAAGGCAGAGAATATTAAAATAAGATAATATTGTATGAGAATAAAAAGGAGACGTATAAGATAACAAATACAGTACAACATTTAGAAAAATATTTACATAAGATATATATATATATGAGAACTGGAAAGATGAGACTAGAAGATGAGGGAGGGAGAAGAATAAGGGGAAAAAGGGGGGGGGAGGGAAGAGGGAGGAGAAAGAAAGAGGGGGAGAATCTGGGCTAAAGGTCCGCAGGTACAGCAGATGCATGTGGGATGCAAGACTGAAAATAATGCATGACGATGCAACTTGCGAAAAGTAAGGCAAGAAAAAAATACAATAATAAAAGAGTTTCGAATTGTACAAACGTGTTTTCTATATATATATATATATATATTATATATATATATAATATATATATATATATATATATATATAGAGAGAGAGAGAGAGAGAGAGAGAGAGAGAGAGAGAGAGAGAGAGAGAGAGATTTACAAATATAATAGACCACAAAAGCCAACCAACGCTGAAAGCAATTACTATCCAATTCGGTATCCTTTTAATAAGAGATGGTCGGGTAACCAACTACACAATTTTCAGTGACGTTGAAATCCAAAATGCTTTACTTTGGAAAAAAAAAACAAGATCTAAAGAAAGATTCTTTGCCTAAAAGAGCTAACATAGCAAACCTGTCCTTTGGAGAAAGCGAACAATACGTCACAGGCAAACACACTCACACGCACACACGAGCTCACACATACACACACAAAAAGGAACAGGGGAAGATTAAATTTTCACTCGAAATCATTATTCTCGCGTCGGCGAGCTGTTGACAAATGAGCTCTCTCCTTCGGCGGGACGAGAGAGAGAGGAAAAATTAGGAGACTTGAGAAAGACAAAATAATTGAGAAGTTTTGGAGAAATATATATATATATATATATATATATATATATATATATATATATTATATATATATATATAATATGCACACAATTTCTTTTAATAGCCAGGTTGGTTAAAGTCACTGTATATCCATGTCCCTAACCCAGGCGGGAAGCAGTTTCAAATTCATTTTCGGGGACGAAACACTTGATAATAAGTGACTGTAACTCCCGTGTTGTGTAAGTTATTCCCAAGGTACAGAGAACTGGATATTGAACGGTATTCAAAGTTCATATATATATGTAAATATATATATATATATATATATATATATATATATATATATATATATATATATAAAGAGAGAGAGAGAGAGAGAGAGAGAGAGAGAGAGAGAGAGAGCACTTAAATACAAAGTGCCGTAATTATCATTCCAGCGACAAAGTCCTCAATAAGAAAGTAAATGAACTGCAATGATAAATAGTGCCACAACCATCGTTCATTCGTCGTCTTCGTCAGCAGCTTTTGTACCATGAAAGCCTTCTTCCTCTCAATTCCATTCCACTCCCAACCCGCTCTCCCTCACCCCCACCCCTCCCCCCTCCCATACCCCTCCCCACCCCTCCCCCTCCCTATACCCCCATCCCACCCCTCCCCAAAAACCGAACCCTCGGACATAGCTGCTGAGGCCTGTGGAAAACTTTCCAAGAGTTAAGGACGGAAAAGATTAGATGCTGACGATGGTGGAATAAGAAGTACGAACGAAGGAGAGCGTTAATGAAGAATAAATGCTGATGAAAGCAGGAATAAGTGACGAGAAAGTACTACCAATGGAATAGGTGGGGTTCAGATACTGAGGAAATGTTCATTCATTCAATTTTTTTCTCCATGTTTTTCTAATTATCACTGGATCTCCTCTTTCCGTATTTTCCATTACCTTCGAAGGAGCACCATAATATTCTTTGGAGGCTTATTGAATTTCAAGCCAGTGTCCCCCTTTGGTGGAGCTGTTCCATATAAGTAGGGTTCATCTTTATTATAATAATAATAATAATAATAATAATAATAATAATAATAATAATAATAATAATAATAACCATTGTTAAGCAAAGACACTGTTGAAGCCCAAGTTTATGATATATATATATATATATATATATATATATATATATATATATATATATATATATCTATAAATATAAAATATAAATAAAAACCATAACCATGGTGGAGCAAAGAGCCGTTATTGAAGGCCGAGTTTATATAAATAAATATGAAAATAAAAAAAAACAAAAATATAATACAAATATGAAATAAATATAAATACGAATATAAAAATTCAAAAAAATTACTGAATGTGCAAAACTATCAGAACAGAAATATGGTTTACACTGAGAGCATGAAGAGAGATGGGAATAATGTCTGAATGATATTGAAGAAACTACAGGAAAGAGAGAATATTGATATACAATTATTGTACAGAGAGAAAGATTTGGTGTTTTTTTTAGTATGATTAAATAGAACAAAGGTAGAAGGCAACATGCTGATAAAATCCAGTGGATATCATACGAAAGGATAAAATAGGTAATATTAACAGAATAAGACTGAGAACTGCACAGAGGGAAATAGCAAAATACGACTAAAATAATAATAATAACCTGAAAATAAAATAAAATTTTCCTGAGTTTAGTACCTTCTTATAAAGTCTTGAAAACTAGCAAGATTTTATTTTTAATGGGAAATAATCATGTACCTTTGCAATTTTTTTTTAAAGAGGAACAAGATAGGAAATCTTAATTTTATAAGGGATGAAAACAACAAAATGAAAAAAAAAACATTTGACGCAAAATTTATCTTTTAAATGAAGGACGCCAAAACATGATAACAAACTAATATTTTTTAAATGAAGGGAAAACGAAAATTTAAAAAAATGAAAAACAAAATCAACCTTTGCAAGAAACCTCATTTTCTATAAGGAAATAAAAAAAAAATAAAAAACCGAAAAATTTACCTTTGCAAGAAACCTTAATTTGTTTAAGGTAAGAAAAAAATGAAAACTGGTTACCGAGAAAAAAACCTTATCTTTTTAAAGAAAAAAAAAATTGAACGAAAAAATCTAATTTTTACGAACCGTCAAAGCGACGAAGACAAGTCTGAAGATTAGACGACCAAACTAAACATAATTAAATTGTGAAGGCGAGTCTTAACTATTTTCAAGAACCTTATTATCCAGGCTATTCTCTCTCCCTTTACTCAACTTCAGTTTCGTCGCAAAAAGCTGTCCCTGAAGTATTATTCTTGTTGCCTGGTTCATTTAAATGCGCAACATGAGATATTCATCAGGAGAGAGAGAGAGAGAGAGAGAGATGAGAGATTGAGAGATGAGAGAGCCGAGATGAGAGAGAGAGAGAGAGAGATGCCTACGTATAAAACGATAAAAAAAAACAGGCGGAGGCGAGAGAGAGAGAGGGGGAGAGAGAGAGAGAGAGAGAGAGAGAGAGGCCTGTATACGATGGCAAGCACGCAGTAAAACGGTAACACAAAAAAACAGGAGAGAGAGAGAGAGAGAGAGAGAGAGAGAGAGAGAGAGAGAGAGGTATACGCAGGCAAGCTCGAAATAAAACGGTAACACATAAAACAGAAGTAAGAGAGACAGACAGACAGACAGACAGAGGCTTGTATACGTTGGCAAGCACGAAGTATAAAGGTAAGATAAAATTAAGATAAAATAAAGAGAGAGAGAGAGAGAGAGAGAGAGAGAGAGAGAGAGAGAGAGAGAGAGAGAAAGTTTATGCAGGCAAGCACGAAGTAAAATGGTAACACAAAAAAATACAAAGAGAGAGAGAGAAGGAGAGAGAGAACATTTAAAATAAGATGCAAGTAAAAGTAAAACTTAGTAATGATTCTCAGTAAACTAGTTTACCAGTAACTAAGAATATGATATACTACAGTATACAAAGAATACTTAAAACAGGTGCATAACGAATACAGTATTCACATAAAGGCCATCGAATATTCTCCATATACAGCTCCCAATTAGAGAGACAGGCTTCACCCATCTGCCATTTGAGAGATTATTTCTAATTTTTGTTCCGGATTTGAATTGCAAACAAGTTCCAGCCACGATTTTGTGTGTTAATAACAGCTTCATAATTCACGCAAGAGTTCCCACACTGATTCAGTTTCTGGCCGGATTCTGTAATTCATTCAGCTGATGCAATACTTTATTACCCTAAAGCAATTCTCCTTGTTTTGTATCATAATTTACTTACTATGTACTTACTCGGGGAGTAAGCCTACAAACTACTTTGATATTGTTTGTAGGGGGGTGTTGGGGGGGAGGGTAGGAAAGCCCTATGGAGAAGCATAAAAAGGCTTGAAAAGGGTGTTTCGCGTTGAGCTAAAGATACAGGAATTTTAGGATATGATATTTATGATTTATTTATTAGATTGAAAATGTAAAAAATAAATAATGTGCATGTTAAACCGCACAGAACAATTATTTCTCAATAAAATATAGCACATATATTTTGATTTTCGTTGGTGAAACAACGCTCTACTTGAATGTAGATTTTAGCACGCGCCCCGGGTAAGCTGGAGGTCGAATCACGCCTTGTTTAAGTTAATTATTTGTTAATTTTTCTTTCTCCTAATAACTGATGTCTTCTATCTGTATTTCTTATTGCCTAGTTACGTCTTCCTGACGAATACCTTATTCTTTGGAAGCTTGAATTTCAAGTCAGAGGCCCCTTTGGTGGGCTTGGCCAATGTAAATAAGGGATCATCTTCTGAATAATAATAATAATAATAAAAATAATAATAATAATAATAATAATAATAATAATGATAATAATAACTGAATCGTAAATTTAGCCTACAAAGCCAAGCACTGGGGCACTTCAAGTCATTCAGAGCTTAAGACTACAAGTGGGAATTGCAGTGGCTGGACAGGTCACGACAAAAAGATACCTAAAATATACGAGATGACGTATAAGGACCTAAAGGTGGGACTGGGAGGACACCCCCAAAGTTGTATACTAAGAAGCAATCGCTTGAGAGGTTGGACAGCAAGATGGAAGAGGGAATGGAGGTACAAGATAAATAAAAGTATGGTGCAGGTCAGGGCCTGAAGGACGCTGTAAAAATAATGATTTCGGAATTCCTTCAGCTCCTGATTATGACCTAAAAATATATTAAGAATCAGATCAGTTCTAATTTAGTTTATGAATTAATTCTTATTATTAGTCTTCAAGACTTCACAATGTCCATAAATATAGACTTTTAAGACTTGAATCAACTACAGTCATCAATAGAATATCATATTACAATACACAGACCTAAAATGCTCGTGTGAGAGAGAGAGAGAGAGAGAGAGAGAGAGAGAGAGAGAGAGAGAGAGAGAGAGAGAGGGGAGATCCTCCCCTAACCCTGCTATACCAGCCAGCTATGTATACACCACCAGTAGTTTTTTATTTTTTTTTATTTGATCAGTTTTTTGTCTTTTTTCGGAGCTTCCTTGTAATGTAATCATAACCCCCTCATGTATAAACATCCCATAAACCGACAACTCATGAATAAAAGCATGGAACCTCGACGTCAGATTTATAGTCCGAGGCGGACAAAGGATTCTCTCTCTCTCTCTCTCTCTCTCTCTCTCTCTCTCTCTCTCTCTCTCCTCTCTCTCTATATAATATAGTATATATATTATATATATATATATATATATATATATATATAATCACAAAATCCAATACGACAAAGAAACAAAAGTATAACACCATAAAATAAAATTAAAATAAAAAAAGAAAAAAACTGAATTCTACAAAGAAAAAACATGAAAACAGGGAACTCTCGCCAATTGCCACTTAAGCCAAGTCAGCCTCCAGCATAATAAAAAAAATTATTCCATAAGGCTTAGTGTAAGTGATGTCGACCTAACTAAAGACAGCCTTTTGAAACTGTCTCCTGCAACTGTCTTTTGGAACTGCCTACTGAAACTGTCTTTTGGAATTATATTTTGGAACTGTCTGCTGAAACTGTCTTTTAGAACTGTCATGTGAAACTGTTTTCTGAAACTGTTTTTTGGAAACAGCATTCTGAAACTGTTTTTTGAAACCATTCTGGAACTCTCTTTTTTTTTTTTTTTTTTTTTTTTTTTTTTTTTTTTTTTTTTTGTTTTTTTTTTTTTTTTTTTTTTTTTTTTTTTTTTTTTTTTTTTCTAAACAGCTCTATTTGTGACTTGAATCTGTCTTCTGAAACTCTCCTCTGAAAAAGTTTTCTGAAACTGTTTATTAAAACGGTCTTTTGAAACTGTCTTTAGAAATTTTCTTTTGAAACAGTTTTCTGAAAATATTGAAACTTTCTTCTGAAACTGTTTTTTTTTTTTCCTGAACTGAAACTGCCATTTGAAAAAATCTTCTAAAACTTTTTTTAACCTGACTTTAAAAATACTTCTGAAACTGCCTTTTGAAACTGTTTCATACACTGCCTTTTGAAACTGAGTTAAAAGTCTTAAGAAACTGCCATTGAAACAATCTTCTGAAACTGTTTTTTTTAAACTGACTTTAAAAAACACTTCAGGAACTATCTTCTGATACTGCCTTTTGATTGACACAACGAAATCCAATGATACAATAAAAAAAAAAAAAAAAATTTTTCAAGAAAGCTAAGAATTATAAGGAACGTATTTCCCTCACGTTGTCGAAAATTCAATTCCCCTGCACAGCGAAGCTGAGAGAGAGAGAGAGAGAGAGAGAGAGAGAGAGAGGGGGGGAGAGAGGAGAGAGAGAGAGAGGAGAGAGAGAGTTGAATGCAAAGGGGTGTAAGTTCGGGGAGAAGTTTAGAAAAGAGAGGCTACGGCAGCGACAAAGTTGTCGCCGCTACAAGACGCATTTGGCATTACAAGATGCAATCGTCGTTGCAAGACGAAGCCGTCACTGCAAGACGCATTTTGCAGTTACGAGATGCATTTGTCGTTACAAGACGCAGTCGTCGTTGCAAGACGCATTTGTAGTTACAAGACGCATCTGTCGCTGAAGACGCATTTGTAGTTACAAGACGCATTTGTCGTTACAAGACGCATTTGTCGTTACAAGACGCAGTCGTTGCTGCGAGACGCATTTGTCGTTGCAAGACGCAGTTGCCGCGACAAGACGTAGAGAGAGAGAGAGAGAGAGAGAGAGAGGGGAGAGAGAGAGAGAGAGAGAGATGCATTAAAGAAAATCTGAAAAAAGCTTAAATATACGTACAAAAAGTAAATGTAAAAAAATATAAATATTCCCGAGAGAGAGAGAGAGAGAGAGAGAGAGAGAGAGAGAGAGAGAGCGCACATGCAATACAGCAAACTTGAAAAAAAAATTAAATATACATACCATAATTAAATGTCTAATGTCTAAAAAAATACTATAAGAATTCCAGAGAGAGAGAGAGAGAGAGAGAGAGAGAGAGAGAGAGAGAGAGAGAGAGAGAGAGAGAGAGAGAGAGAGAGGACACATGCAATATACGTACCATAATCAAATTTCTAAAAAAAAATAAAAATACTATAAATATTCCCGATACAAAAATCTAAATATTTCCACCATACTGAAAACACTTCACATATCCCAAATGCCACAGCGAATAGTTTAGCGAATTACCATCACTGTTGAATTCACCGGACTGAAATGGGTTAGAATTCCGGGGCAAAACAGACCAATACAACACTTATGGATTACTGGCCTCGTTTTTTTTTTTATGTCGTGTTTTAATATAATATTTTTGTTTAATTTTCATGGATTTTTTTGTTGGATAATTGTCTTGTTTTT
>NC_087203.1:117126322-117133822 GCF_015104395.2 Macrobrachium nipponense | reverse complement strand
TCCTACTTCCAGCTTACTTTGCGACGGATGCAAGATTCCCTCCTCCCACATTACATCCTTAAACATAAATCAAAATCTACGGTCAAATAGCGCATTGTTTCACCAACGATAATTAAAATAAATAAGCTATATTAATTTTGAAATTATTTTTCTATACTATTTAACATGCTCATCACTTAATTTTTACATTTTCTTTCTCATAAGTAAATCATAAATATCATATCATAAAATTCCTGTAACTTTAACTCAAAGCAAACCACCTTTTTTCGGTCCTTTTTAGGCTTTTTCATAGACCTTTCCTATAACAACCCCCCCCCCCCAGCAAGAACAACAAGAACGACAACAACAATAAAGTAGGTTGTGGGCTTACTCCCGGAGTAAGCACACAAAAAATCACCAGGGACTGTAGGATATCACCCAGCAGTAGCATATATATATATATATATAATATATATATATATATATATATATATTATATATATATATTATACACAGACAGATAGATAGATTAGATAGACAAATAAAATCTGAATAACTAATAAAACCCACGAACCAATTCCCTTAAAGATGTATTTAAGAAATCAGAACCAGTAATCCCCTGGGGGTGTCCCTCCTCCCTGGTGGATACCAGAGTGTCTTCATCAAAGGTACTCAGAATTTGCCAAAGGGGTTGAAACGGGAAAGGGGGAAAGGGGAAGGGGGAGGGGGAGATATAAAGTAGGGGATGGATAAGGGGGAGGGAGGGAGGGTAGATATTACCTTGAAGTGCAAAAGTATATCGACTCACTTGACTTTTATTTGTTTGCTGGGCTGAAGAGGACCGTATATCAAAGCAGAATTACGGAAGAACCTTCCTTTGGTATTTATGTGTTTAGACGGACAATGAGAGAGAGAGAGAGAGAGAGAGAGAGAGAGAGAGAGAGAGAGAGAGACCTTACCTTACAGTTCGTTCGGGTTGCCCCAGGTCCCTCAGTGTGAGGCACCTCTAATGTCTACCAGAGAGTTGCTAGTACATCTTCCGGTATATTTTGCATCTTCCAATCTTGGATGGTCTGGGATGCGCTTAGATATTTGTCGAGCTTATTCTTAAACACATCTACGCTCACTCCTGATATATTCCTCGGATGAGCTGGCAACGCATTGAATAGACGCTGCATTGTCGATGCTGGTGCGTAGTGGATTAATGTCCTGTGTGCTTTCCTTATTTTTCCTGATATAGTTTTGGGCACTATTAATCTACCTATGCTTGCTCTTTCTGATATCTTTAGCTCCATGATGTTTTCGGCAATTCCTTCTATCTGTTTCCATGCCTGAATTATCATGTAGCGTTCTCTTCTCCTTTATAGACTATATAAATTTAAAGATTGTAGTCTTTCCCAGTGGTCAAGATCCTTAACTTCTTCTATTCTAGCTTAAAGGACCTTTGTACACTCTCTATTTGTGCAATATCCTTTTGATAGTGTGGGTACCATACCATATTGCAATATTCAAGTGGACTACGAACATACGTTTTATAAAGCATAATCATGTGTTCAGCTATTCTTGTTTTGAAGTGCCGTAACAACATTCCCATTTTTGCTTTACATTTTGCCAATGGAATTGCTATTTGATCATTGCATAACATGTTCGTATTCAACATCACACCAAGGTCTTTAGCTGCTTTCTTATTTGTGATTGTCTCATTATTAGGTCCCCTATATGCATATAGCTTTCCTTCTCTGTCTCCATAATTTATTGATTCAAATTTATCAGAGTTAAATACCATCCTATTTACCTCTGCCCATTCAGAGAGAGAAGTTATACAGGCATCCCATAGTAAGTTACAGAGATGACGAGTGGGTCTGCTCCCTGCCTTTTAAATTTCTGTCTTCTCCTCATTTTGTTACAACGCTAACACTAAATGAGAGAGAGAGAGAGAGAGAGAGAGAGACTGACTGATGTGTACTTGTTTGCCGTTGTTTTTATGCAATGGCCCACATGCTCGTGGAATCTTGGTATGATCTAAGCTGCGTGTAAGGCTGACCTTTGGCTCAAATGCAAAGATGGAAGTAAAATGGAAAATAGTTGTGAATTCACAGAAACAAAAAATCTCTCTCTCTCTCTCTCTCTCTCTCTCTCTCTCTCTCTCTCTCTCTCAAGGAATATTTGAAGATGCATTCATTCCTGTAAGCAAATATTTCATGTTTGTTTTGTTTCCTCTCTCTCTCTCTCTCTCTCTCTCTCTCTCTCTCTCTCTCTCTCTCTCTCTCTCCAATATTCTTGCAATATCCCTCTAAGCACCTATTTAGCAGTAGTTTTTTCATCCCTTCTCTCTCCCTCTCTCTCTCAATTATTCTTGGAATATTCCTCCAAGACTTATTCAACATTAGCCTCTCTCTCTCTCTCTCTCTCTCTCTCTCTCTCTCTCTCTCTCTCACAAATATTCTTGAAATATTCCTCTACGCACCTATTTAACAGTAGTTTTTTAATCTCTCTCTCTCTCTCTCTCTCTCTCTCTCTCTCTCTCTCTCTCTCCTATATCTGAAAAACCAACAGTAAATTTAATGAACTTTGACTCAGAGGAATTATTCCTAAGTGCCAGAAGTGGTGAGGGATAATCGGAACGACTCCTTACTCTGATTAGAAATGAGGAAGTCTGAAATATTATCGAAAGAATAATTCTCATTATACTAGTTTTGATACCCTGCAAATCAGCAGTTCATCTTGCACCTACACTACTTGAGGTCACATTTCTCCATACCTTATTCAGTTTATTCCGTTGTCATCCAGTCGACTTAAAAAAAATAAATAAATAAGTATAAATTTCTACCACTCAAATGCAATTCATGAACAATACGTTGAATACTTTTGTCTGCAACTGCCAACAAGTCGTTGACTTGTATTCAACTTGTCAGCAAAATCTCTGCGATAAGTTGCCGACACGTGTTTAAAACATTTTTTTTAAAGCAGAGTGGATGGACCCTAATATGCATTTACAGTCTGTTTATGTTGCTGTTTACTAAAACTTGAACGTGCTGGCTATATACCTTCCTAAGACACGTGTTATTATTTGTGTTATAGCAAATCTTTCCTCCACTTTCCAACCCACAATCAAGATTCTTTTCCCATAATCTTTTGTAACTTCTCATTTGCTTCGTTATTTGATTAATCACTGGTCAAGAGACCAGTCGACCTAGCTTATAGTGTGCTTGTCACTTTTGTCCATTTGTGTATGCAAGGTGAAAGCTCTTGCAAGCTTCTTCGCTTTGTTTCCTGCTTGTATAAAAACGTGTCTACAATAGGTGTGAGAAACTCTAGATATAAATTTATTATATATATAATAATATATATACTATATCTATATCATAATTAGTATATATATATAAAGAATAATATATAATATACCAATACATACATAAGGTAACGAACAAACAACGTTTTTATATAAAGAAAGGAGAGAAGTCATCTGAAATCAATTGAATTGCCGAGATATAATTATAATTAATGAAATCTTAAATCGCCCTACTTTTTCTTAAGGCCCACGAATTGGTCTTCAGTCTAGGTCTAGGTAGTATGAATTTTATACCTTATATGTGCATGTATGTGTATATATCATACATATATATGTATATGTTCTCATATCTTAAAACTTCGAGGAAAAAGGACTGAGGACATTATAAAGGACTGAAAAAATGTGTAGCCAATATAACAATTCTCATGGTGTACAGAAAATAAAATGACAGATAATTTTCATTAAGAAGGAAAAACATTAACATTTGGCCTTAAGGGCCAAAAACACCACTTCCCAAAACTCTCTATCTCTCTTCGTCTTCTCTCTTATCTCACAAACACACACACACACAAACAAACCACACAAAAATGCAAACAAAGATGGAATATTTTTATTCTTCAGGGACGAAAAAATGTTGGCAGCACTTAATCATCTCACGACAATTTTCTTCTTCTGACAATATAATTCTGACTCACTCTTGGAAAACACTGACAAAAAAACTACTCACTCTCTTCTCTCTCTCTCTCTCTCTCTCTCTCTCTTCTCTCTCTCTCTCCAGTTAAGTCACCTTATCAAACGATCTATTCATGTCGACCAGTCGAAATAGAATACCAGATATATATATATATATGTGTGTGTGTGTATTAGATAGATAGATAGATACATCAGGCCACAGTTTCCCACAATGAATAACAACCTTAAAAGCCAAACAACAAAACACCCTGATGCATCACACGAGCAAAATTAGCCTCCTCCCAAAAAAATAAAACGGTAAAACAACGTGTGTGCTCGTAAGAACAACGCCGAGGGTGGCCTGTTGCATATGATGATGGAGGAGATTGGGGAGTAGTCTACGGAGGATTGCGGTAGACAATTACGTAATTACGAGCAGCGAGAGAGAGAGAGAGAGAGAGAGAGAGAGAGAGAGAGAGAGAGAGAGAGAGAGAGATAAAATTGAGTCATTGTATCAATATGACATTCCTTATGTACGAATGTACAGACGGGTTTGAATTCTTCGCAACAGATGGAGTCCCAAAAACACGAATATATATATATATATATATAATATATATATATATAATATATATATATATACATATATATATATATATATAATACCTGAAGATGAGCCGAGAGAGAGAGAGAGAGAGAGAGGAGAGAGAGATGAGAGAGAGAGAGAGAGAGAGAGAACGAACCCATAATTTCAACCTCAGTCCAGTTTTTTCTCCTTTTTTTTGCTATTTTTCTTTCTTATTATTATCATATCACCATCACGATCATCATCATAATCATCTGCATCACTGTAACCTTCAATATCAACATCACCATCACTATCATCGTCACCATCGCTATACTCATCACTCTTGCTATCACCATCAGCACCATCTCTATCACTATCACCATCATCTCATACTATCATCATCATCATCTCCATCACTACCACTATCAATATCAACATCATCATCACTAATATATTATAATAATCACCATTCATATCATCACCATCATCCCCCTCACCTTCATCACCATCACCATTATCGTCACCATCCCTATAAATAATCATCGCCCTTCATATCATCGCCACCACCATCACCATTTCCTTCACTACTATCTTCATCATTATCACCATCAATACCATCGTCACCACCATCACTATCTTCATCATCACCATTACTATCATGGTTCCCCCCCCCCCCTTACACAACTACAGCAGAACAGGAGTGCCAAAGCTAATAAGGTCCGGTGGGAGTCAATCAGCAGCAATCAGCCATAATAAGCTGATAAGACAAGACCGCCGAATAGGAGGAATAGGACCAACCCCCATAGCCCACCCACCCCCAAAACACCTCCACGTGAATTTCTGACGCCCGGGGGAGGGGAGAGGTAAGAGAAGGGTAGTTATTGGAATTATATGGAAATAACAATATGGGAGAAATCAATTAGCGATTGAACATCAACTTGACGTATTTAAGGTCGTACCATTACTATTAAGCATAACATGTTTATGGTCGTGCCTTAGATACAGACATACATGAATTATGGTCGTACCATAAATATGAATATACCACGTTTTTGGTCGTACTACAATTCATGTACAAGCCATGTTTTTGGGCATACCATACATATAAATAAACATATTTATGGTCGTACCATAAGTATTTTAAAGATTCCGTATTCATGGTCGTGACATGAATATCAAAACGAGATAAACAGATACAAAAATGAATAAAGTCACATCAGTGTTTGTCTAAAGATAAGTACGAAAGAAAAGACACAAAAATTTGAAAAAAAAATAAAAGACAAAATAGAAAATAATAACAGGCAAAGGAAATGAAGAGCGGTATGTGTGTGGGGACAGTCAATCAGAAGGGGAGGAGGGGGTACTGTGGGTAGGGGTAACGAGAAGGGGGGGTGCGGGAGATAGGGGAGGGGAGGGAGACAGAAGACGAACTTGAATGAATGGCATAATCAACTAAGCTGACGCTATGCTCTGGTGATGTCATATTATGACGTCAATTCTTCTTCATAGTATTACGCACATGTGTGCACATCATAATGTAACCCTTCCCTTTCCCCTCCCCCCCTTCCCCACAACCTCTCTCTCTCTCTCTCTGCCTCTGTCTCTCACATAACCTCTAAAAGGGAGGCAGTTCTTGAAACCATCCCTCGGGCATTTCATCGCCGCTCGATGACGTCACGATTCCCCACAAGCGCTTTAATTTGGCCGCGACCGTCTTTGGCCTCCGAGGAGCTCAACTGATCTTGTTTTAGGGGCAAATAGACGACGCCGCCCAACGTCAACACGGCACAAAAGAATACCGCAGATTTTTTTATTTTTAACTGACGAGCACCGTCAAGAAATCCTTCAAAATAAAGAAAAGCCTAATAGTGGACAATAATGCAAAAATATGCTGCAAAGTATGATGATCTTTTGCTTCCAAGGTCATGCATGCCAGTATGCCCTCTCTCTCTCTCTCTCTCTCTCTCTCTCTCTCTCTCGGTTTTATGACCACTTTAGCGTAATCCAGACCCCCGTGGAGAGATGTAGCCTTGAGAAAATCAACAATATTGAAAATAATGGCCCGCCGCTTGAACCTGCTGTCGACATGGTTGATGTCATACCTACCAAACACGAACAAGCCAGGCATCTCTGACTGCGTGTTTGGAAAATTCATGGCATGTGAGAGAGAGAGAGAGAGAGAGAGAGAGAGAGAGAGAGAGAGAGAGAGAGACCCTCCTACGATCAGACTCGACTTCAATTTGCTCTGGATATTATTTTCATTACTTTTCGACAAAGGAATGTGGACTGATTTATGATTAATTTATGAAATTCAGACTGTCAAGCCAATCACTGGGGCACTCTCAGCCATTCAGCGCTCAAGACTGTGAAAAGAGGTGGTTGGGCAGCAAGATAAAAGGGTCCAGAAAATAGAGAAGACGATGTACAAGGATATATATATAAAGACGGACTAGGGAGAAAACCTAAAAGCGAGATTGAAGAAGATACTCTAAAAATTATATGAGAGTAATATTTCTATTAATATATCATCATACATGATCCCAATCATGACATGGGCGAAAAACCTGGACAAATATCACGATATAAAAAAAGCTGCTGCTTCAATTGACTGAATGATGTTTCAAAAACAGGTCTGAAAAGAACTTAATAAAAAAAAGAATTTATGAATACTATAATCTGAGACGTGATCTGTCTCGTGACAGAATCCCATGACAAAATCTAAATAAAAACCCCAGAAGACATAAAAAAAATAGTCACGAACAAAAATAAAAATATCAATAGAGGTTCGTTTAGTGACGAAGATCATTTTAAGGGAAAAACACGAGTTAGCATACTAGTATCAATAGAATTTTAAGATGTACATACAGCGTAAGTTTAGATGAACAGGATATACATAAGTTGACACATACTAATACAAAAATACTTTTAAAAAACACATACAGATTAAAAGCTCAGCTGAGCAGGAAAAACATACGTTGACACATTATTA
>NC_087203.1:117113706-117123706 GCF_015104395.2 Macrobrachium nipponense | reverse complement strand
CAGGAAGAAGTAGGTTGACTGGAGGGAGATTGGGTATTGGGCATTGGGCATGTATCTCAAGGTCAGGGTCTAGACAGGAAGGTCCTGACCAGTTACCGGTTGCTCACATGGATAAAAAAAAAAGAAAAAAAAAGAAAAAAAAATACTGATATATATTTTCCTGATAGACCACTTTACCTTGATACCTACCTATCTACCTAACTACCTACCTACCTAACTACCTGGCGGTTACCTCTGCTCTATCTGCCTACGTGCCCGAGCTTTCTTGGGTATCTCAAAAGCACATGATTGCAAGATTTGATATGCTTGTTTTAAAGTGGATCGGCCAATGAGCTAATACACAATGACGTATTACTAATATATGGGACATATTACCTTTTTTAAACTCTGGGTATTTGCCTGCGTGCCCGAGCTTTCTTGGATCGCCTCGTATTTGCCTACGTGCCCAAGCTTTCTTGGGTCACCTCAAACGCACATAACTGTCAGATTTTGTGAGTATTTTAAATGATTTTGATTCATGAAGACTTATTGCTAGTATATGGAACATGTTACTTTGTTAAGCTCTGGGTATTTGCTTACGTGCCCAAAACTTTCTTGGATAACTGAAATAACAAACGCATATATGGAATTTATTATAATCAAATGAATTAAAAAAAAATAAAATGCCTCCTGAATAATAATAATAATAATAATCCTTTTTTAAAAAAAAAAACCCCATAATAATAATAATAATAAGGAATAATAATAATAATATAATAATAATAATAATACATAGTCGGAAGGAGGCCTCCTCTGAAGGAAAAAGGCATAGAGCACAAAAAAAAAAAAAAAAAAAAAATTGAATATTATCAGCTGTTTTCAACGCATTTAATTTATCCAGAATCTTCTCAATTCTTCTTATGATGCTGATGAGAAAAAGACAATAAGAAGAACTGAGAAGATTCTATAAAATAAATGCCGTGAAACAGCTTTAATAATAATAATTAATAATAATAATAATAATAATAATATCAATAATAATAATAATATAATAATAATAATAAATAACCAAACAAAACAAAAACCTTCTTTCAGTTTTCTTCTGTGGAGTAAAATTAAATGTAAATACTCTTAAATAAACAAGTTATACACAGTGATTTTGTGGGTATTTTTCAATAATAATAATAACAATAATAATAATAATAATGGTAAAAAAGTCAAAGTTGAAAGGAGGGGGAGGGGGGGGGGCGGGAGAGAACACTGATGTTGAAGTCTGAAGTGGAGAATAAACCAGCCTCTTGAGAGAGAGAGAGAGAGAGAGAGAGAGAGAGAGAGAGAGAGAGAGAGAGAGAGAGAGAGAGAGAGATTATGGAGAGGGATTATAGCCAGGTGTTTATAAACTACTCTCACGTAAAGCAGTTACTCTAGTACCATTGAAAAACGAGAAAATAAGCATTTGAGAACATGTGAAGTTCGAGTCTGTAAAATAAAATATTAAAAAATAAGGCTGAAAAGGAACGAATTTTATAATAAAAGAGCTGGAAGTTACAAAATCCTTACTTTACGACAAGTCAGCCCTAAAATAAGGCAGTTTTGCATATAGCAGATAATGCTTTCTAAAAAAAAAAAAAAACAATAATCCTTTTACAGGGTAAATTCATGCATTTCCAGTATTTCAATTACTAATCAAGCTTGTGATATAATTCTCAGTTTTATGTTACTTAAAGTCTAAACATTCATTTCACCAAATAAGATCAATTTTACCCACCCATATCAAGTATCCAGAATCTTCTTGCAGGAAGTAGCATCAATCACCAAACGTCAAAGGAAAGACGGAACTGACTCTGAGAACATCTGATTCATGTCAACAAGAAATATAAGCCTTTCTTGTAACAGGCAAAGCTTAGAATAAAGACAAACTATACCTTTTACGTACAAATAACTTTGGGCTACACCAGAGGCCGCACTAAACTGCATGTCAGACAAGATTCTCCACTAGCTTATGGGAAGGAAGGGACAGAACACGTTTAGGAAGACGACTGGAATCAGAAGAGGTCCTGTCAGGCCACCAAAACTGCACTGATTTTTATGCTGCTCCCCATACGGTAGGGGTAGAAGAACAGCCACCCTACTATACAGCATGGGAAAGAGGAATAGCCGCCCCTAACGTATTGTGTGAGAAGAGAAACAGACAAGGTCTTTGGGGAATAGCCTCACCTGACATACTGCACAGAAAGAGAAATAAAAACTACTGGAATCACGTATGAAAGGGGGAATGGCCAATGTTTTGGGAATCACCGCCATGACACCCTAATGTTGGAAAAGGAATAGCCGCCCTAAAACACAGTATGGAAAGGAGAAATAGCCACCCTTACATACTGGATGATATGAGGCATAGTGATCCTAATGAACTGCATGAGATGAGGAATAGCCACTCCTAAAGTACTATATGAGAAGAGGAATAGCCAAGGTCTTGGGAATAGCCAAATAGCATATATACAAGATATGAAGAGGAATAGCCATTTTAGCATACTGCATGGAAAGAGGAATAGCCATCCTAACATATTGCATGGGAAGAGGAATAGCCATCCTAACATATTGCATGGGAAGAGGAATAGCCATCCTAACATATTGCATGGGAAGAGGAACAGCCACATAAGATACAGCATGGGAAGAGGAATAGCCATTCAAATATATTGCATGGGAAGAGGAAGAGCCATTGTAACATATTCCATGGGAAGAGGAATAGCCACATAGCATACTGCATGGGAAGAGGAATAGCCATTCTAACATATTGCCTGGTAAGAGGAATAGCCACATAACATACTGCATGGGAAGAGGAATAGCCACATAGCATACTGCATGAGAAGAGGAATAGCCACCCAAACATACTGCATGGATTGAGGAATAGCCACATAGCATACTACATGGGAAGAGGAATAGCCACCCATACATACTGCATGGAAAGAGGAATAGCCACATAACATACTGGATGTGAAGAGGAATAGCCATTCTAACATACTGCATGAGAAGGGGAACAGACACCCATGTCTACATTCTTAAAAAAATTAACTCCCCCCTCCCTCCCCTTGAGAATGAAGCCCCTCCCCTTCTTCCCCACAACCCCCTCCCCAAATGCATTGTTGTTGTTCCGTTTTCCGAAGAACGTTCCCAGCTGCTGTCTCATATTCCAGCAGGTTCCAGAGACGACTTCCATATCACAAAGAGTAATTCTTAACAGGTCATAATAATCTCTTTCTTGTTCTCGAAGTTGATCCTGAAATGGATAATGTAGACAAGTAATTATATCTGTCGTTTGTGAACTGAATTGAATTGAACACATTTAGCGCGTAAACATAAATTCACACTAAAAGGTTTAAAAGGTGTAATAAATGGAAAACCTCAAAGCATGTGCACTATGAATCAGTTGTTAGAAGAGGGTGGAAAGTAAGATGGAAGAAAGAGAATATGTAGGGAGGTACAATAAAAGGAACGAAAGAGGCTTAAAGCGGCCTTTTAGGGGGGCCCCCCCGAAAAAAAAAGGGCCCAACCCCCGCTGCAAAAAACCTCCAAAAAGTAAATGAAAAACTAACAGTGGGGGCACCGGGAATTCCCCCCCCCCCTGTTTTCCCCCCCCCCGTTTTTTTTTTGGTTTGGAAAAAAAAATAATTTAACGAAAGTGTGCAAATTCCAAGACTGACGCTTTGGCACCAATTTCTGTGATTCTAAGAAATATAATTATTATTCTGCGTAAGGTTCCAATGTATTATTTGTTCGTTCATTTAATCCTTCTCAGAATAAGGCTTTTTTTTTTCTTCCTCCACGAGAACTTCAGAATAAATTAAGACGTAATTCGGTGAATCAAGACCCGGAAATTTACCTTCTTTAATTTGTTGTCTTTCTAGAAGACAAAAAGTTCGTGGTATCTTACTCGTAAACAAACACCTCCCCCCGCCCCCCTCCTCTCTCTCTCTCTCTCTCCGTACTTCAGCACCCTACAATATATAAAATAAACCATTTTAGTCAAAGGAAGAATACTATCAAAATCGTCACCCAAAAAAATCGTTTATTGTCCAAAAAGTAAAGGTAGCCATGTATAAGATATCAAATAATGTCACTATAGATTAAATTTTAATAAATATATATATATATATTATATAATATATATATATATATATATATATATATATATATATATATATATATATATATCCTTACCTTACAACAATACAACGGTTGTACTGACGTCCACATATTACAAAATCCATTACAGAGGAGCCATCAAGCCGAAGTTGTCAAAACACTCGTACAAAACAATTTACAAAAATTACTACGAAATGACGACGAAAAACGAGAGCTCTCCCTTTTTGTTAGCGTGATCAGCGGGAGATATCGTCCGTCGTTCAATATCAATCACTATAACACACACACACGAACAGGCACACGCACAAAACACGCACACAAGAACACACACATAAACACATACACGCACACACACACGAAAACAACACATAAAAGCACGCATAAATACGTAGACACACAAAAACACACACATACACAAAAATACAAACACACAAACATACGAACATACACACAAGTATCCAAACACTCGTACACAAACATTCAAAAACACACAGACACATCCATGCACACACAAATACACAATAACACACAAATGCAAACACAAACACAATGCGCACTCAGACACAAAACATACAAACACACACTAACATATCAATCATTAACCGGTAGGAACCAGCCGTCCAATATGGTCACATATACGACTCCGCCGCCCCAACCGCTTCCTATAACAGTCAATGCCTTCAAAATCAAGCTTCTACGGCACAAACTTCGACAAAAGTCGACATAAGTCATTTTTGTCATTTTACACAAAAGCCAAAATATCTTCAGGATGACGCAATCTCGGCGACAGGCACATTCGTATGTTTCTTTGTACGGTGTTTATATGCCTCTATCCGTCCGTGCAAAGTAAACACGGTCGGTGCCATGGCACGGGTACAGTACAGGTTTGCAAGTCAGGTAGAACACGAGGGATGATGATGATGATGATGAAGAATAATGATAGTGACAATGATATGATAAGGATAGTGTCACGTTAGACGTAAAAGTCACCCCTACAGGTGATGATCCCCTGCTCTTTACCATGAGTGTCTTAGAGAGAGAGAGAGAGAGAGAGAGAGAGAGAGAGAGAGAGAGAGAGAGGTGCTACTGATCTTTCAGGGGGCGTTCATAATGAGTGTCCATAGAATACGAAGAAGGCTAAGAGAGAGAGAGAGAGAGAGGACAAATATTAAGTCAAATTCCACGTACAAGGAAGGCGCCAAAGGGCATGTTTGGTAAGACGAGGATGCAGGATGAAATGAGCCGAGTGACGTGGAGGAGTTCCCAAGGAGGACATTTTGCACCCTTAGCGGTTGAAATGAGTTCAGGTGACAGAAGTGAGTCCCCCTAGGAAGATATTCTGCTCCCCTATCAAGTGAAATGAGCCGAGGTGACGTGAAGGAGTCCCCAAGGGGGACAGTTTGCACCCTTCGCAGGTGACGGAAGTGAGTCCCCCAAGAAAGATATTCTGCTTCCCCTAGCAATTGAGATGAGCCCAGGTGACGTAGGGGTGAGGTGACAGTTAGAAGAGAAGAGGGCAGCAGCAGCAGCAGCAGCAAGGCAGTGGGCATAGCAATACAGCAGCAGCAGCCTTTGGTCGCCGGGGCATGACCTGGCTTACCTACTACCTACCCCCCGGTCTCAGAGGCGCCGAATTGGCTGAACCTCTCCTTTATCTTGATCTACCCCAGGCAAGGACACCTCCACCTCCACCTCCGCCGCCGCCGCCGCCACCGCCACCGCCGCCGCCGCCGCCCGCCGCCTCCGTCTGCCTCTCCCCTGCTCCCTATCCTACCCCACCAACTCTCTCTCTCTCTCTCCTCTCTCAACATTTGATAAAGATGACTTCCTTCCCTGTAAGTAGCTATTTCATAACTGTGGTGTTATCAAACTAACTCTCTCTCTCTCTCTCTCTCTCTCTCTCTCTCTCTCTCTCTCTCTCTCTCTCTCTCTCTTCTCCCAGGTTCGCGTACATGTGAACCAAATCATTCCTGACTCCAGGTCACATCATTGAGGCCACTTACGAGAATCTAACCTGACGTCCATATCATCATTTCGTCAACGCTAACGATGCAGTCGGATGGAATCCCGAATCCTTCGCGGACGGGTCCTTCCTTCCAGGACGCTTTCCAATATCCTTCAGCTTCGTTTTCCGCGCGCGTCATCCCACCAGAATCCCCACCACCGGCAAAAACACACAACGAGGACCCTCCAAATCATAAATGCTCCGGTTTACAGAGGTTCGCCCTCATTTTCTGAAGAGAATTTACGGCGTTGATAAAAAAAAAACTCCCCCGGAGAATTTGTTAAAGCTTAAGAACAATAAAATCTCCGGCCGTTCAATGCCTCTGACACCTTAAATATACATATATACGACATGCTCGACCTTCAGATAAATCTGATATACATGTCAGAAACGCCAGTGATACAGAATATTCTACGATGGGTAATAAACGCGTCAGATCTTCCCAAATTTACTATTTATCCGGCTTATGGGATTAAAGTGTCTTTCTTACAGTACAAATCTTATCATGACGAATGCCCCAGGCATACATATTTAACACGTTCTTCAATTTCAGGGACAAAACCAGTTTCAACAGACAATAAAATTATTATTACTATTATTATTATTCAAAAGATGAACCCTTTTCATATGGAACAAGCCCACCACAGGGACCACTGACTTGAAATTCAGGAAACTTCCAAAGAATATCAATGTTCATTTGAAACAAGTAGCAGAAAGTAATGGGGGATACAAAAGGAATAGATTAGTTATTAAAAAATAATAAACATGTAAATGTGAGTAGATTATACGAAGTGAAATCACTTATACGTATTTTTGTAATATTTCTGTACATTTTACAACTCTATCAAGGCCAATGCTATTATTCCTACATTGTCCCTACACTTAAAATATTCAGCCCACTGACTTTTTTCTCTTTCTCTCTCTTTCATTTTTTGCCACTCAGTTTTGATGGCTTCACGCGATTGTTTTTTGGGGGATAAAATATTCATGGGGTCTGCGCCTCTCTCAAAAGAGATCCCGCCCTTAGGGCTATCTGGATCGAAGGAGGCTGCGGAGGTCGAAGTCCTACGGAGAAGGACGAGAGGAACGATCCTAGGCACCGGGGGGAGGAGGGAGGACCACTGCTCTTCTTGTTTGTGGGCTTCGCTGGAGGAGGAGAGTGGGAGGTCTACGAATCGGAGCCGTTACAAAGGCAAATCCCTACGAACTGGGATTACCGTTTCATTTCAACCTTCACTTTTTTGTCGCGAGTCGTCAGATGCGACAAATATAATATTTGCACAGTAACGACTCATATTACTATTACTGCTACTGCTTCTACTTTTACTAGTTGACATTCTAAGGTCAAGCTGAATAAATCTTCCTTCAAGGGCAGCAACGTCAATGCATATTTAGGGAAACTAAATCTGATTTCACTCTTCGGAGAGAGAGAGAGAGAGAGAGAAAGAGATAGACAATCACTCAAACAGGAAGCTCACCAGTCACGAATGACACCGAAGTTAGGAGAACAGAAACATCAAAGTGTGCCGCCCCCCCCCCCCCCCCCCGTGTAAAAAAAAAAAAAAAAAAAAATCCCTAAATTAAAAAAAAAATCCCTAAACCCGGAGATATCGATTCAGTCACATCATTGCACGTGTATCTCGACAGTTAAGACTGAACTGGTTGGAACTGGTTCCTTCTACGGTTGCTAACAACCCGTCGACTGAATAGGATACCAATTATGTAACACTCGAGAAAAATTTTATGGGCGCCTTTTATAAGCAATTTTATGGTGCCTCGCGCACGCCATCAACCTGGTAACAACTGGATATGGGATGCCATGTAATATAAATATATATATATATATATATATATATATATATATATATATATATATATATATATATATATATATATATATTATATATATAAATTTTTTTTTTTAACACTCTGGTTTAAAGCGAAGGACTTACATATTTCAGTGGGACTAACTTCCACCCTTATCAGCACTGATAATAATTCTTCTGGTAAAACTGGATACGTCTCAAGTATCAAAAGGCCCATTAAACACTCTGGTTTAAGGCTAAGGACTATATTTCCGGTGGACTAAACTACTCCCACCCTTATCACTACTTGCTTAAGTTTGGTTGGTGTTTTTTTTGACGTTAGTCACCACGAAATATGTAAGAATCCTCGCTTTAAATCAGTGTATGGGCCTTTTTATACCTTATATATATATATATATATTATATATATTATATATAATATAATATGTATATATATATATATAGATATTATAATATATATGTATATTATATTATTATATATATATATATATACCCCCCCCCCATACCCATATACCTTTGATATATACAGATATTTACCACCCCACACATATATTTATATATATATATATTATATACTATATACTAAGTATACTTTTATATAAATATATTAATTTATACATATTATATATAACCCACATATATGGTGGTGTGTGTGTGTGTGTATATTATACATAGCATAGCATAAGTAGACCAGGCACTTGCTTAACTCCCGCGGCACAAGAATCCTCCTCAAGATGACCTTGGGCAATATAATTGAAACGTCATCTGGCGAGGATAGAGGGCCACCCAGTCTCCCCTAAAATGGCGAGGTCACCACACAGTGCCTCGTAGTCGTCCTCCTCCCCCCCCTCCCCAAAACCCACACCTTCCCCACATCCAACCACTCATTTTAATTCCAGATGATCATCAGCTCAAATCACCTTCTTCTGACCCTTTATAGACACAAGAGTGGCAGCATCAGCATTAATTTCCGGGCCAAGGCACTGCTTCTGAGAGAGAGAGAGAGAGAGAGAGAGAGAGAGAGAGAGAGAGAGAGAAGTGGCTCTGACAGGCCGCTTGTCACAATACCTTTGGCAGAATAGAGTGGTAGAATCAGCATTAATTTCCGGGCCAAGGCACTGTTTCTGAGAGAGAGAGAGAGAGAGAGAGAGAGAGAGAGAGAGAGAGATGAAAAAAGTGAAATAGCTGCTAAGAGGAAAGTACGCAAGCTTCAAATACTGCAGAGAGAGAGAAGAGAGAGAGAGAGAGAGAGAGAGAGCCGCAGTACCTTCGGCAGAGAGCCGAGCCGTGCGGCCTTCATCACCGCACGCTCGAGACGGCTGACTGAGCGATGTAAGTAGGCATTTCCCTGGCGCCCGGGTATGGCTGACTGCATGCTTAAGTGGGCACTGAATATGACAATCCGACGGCTGGCTTCTCTCCCCCGGCCCCCTTTTTGCTCGACGGGGAGAGGGAGAGAGAGAGAGGCAGCTTGTCAATACCCTCGGAAGAATAGAATGGCAAAATCAGCGTCAATTTCCGGGCCAAGGGACTATTTCTGAGAGAGAGAGAGAGAGAGAGAGAGAGAGAGAGAGAGAGAGAGTAGGTCGTTAGACGTTGAGACAGACAGACAGACAGAAAGACAGACAGTCCTGATAATCTTGTCGCAAAAGTAATCTATGAATCATTGGCGATTCCACCAGGAGACATTTCTTTGCTTACGTCATTCGGAAGCTGCTGCCAGGGGGCAGACGGTAACCCAGACTGGAATAATATTAAAAAATTAAAGCCGTTATTAATACTTTTTTCTTAACCCGACGTGAAATTTGATAAAAATGCATTTTTTTTAAAGGATTACCTGCGTGGGAAAGTTAGCCTTGAACATTTATTTTGAAAAATAACTTTTTTTGAAAGGATTATTATCTACGCGAAAGAATACCATAACATTTTTTAAAAGTGCATTTTTAGACTATACACCAGAACGATTTCCACAATATTTATGAAAATTCATGAATAAAATTTATATATCAACACGATTACCATAAAATTTATCTAAACTCGCATTTTA
>NC_087203.1:117098706-117108706 GCF_015104395.2 Macrobrachium nipponense | reverse complement strand
ACTTACACAAGAAAGCAACATGTGTATGTAAGTGTGTATGTGCGTACGTGCAGCCACATGCTGAGTCAAATGAGGTATGCTCATAGTAAATTACAGCTACAAGCAATATTTTGCATCACAAATAGGTAAAATGACCACCTGACACCCCCACCTGACTCAGTAATATATGACCAATTGCATACCATTTGTGTAAATTTCTTTGTGGTTAAACTACACCGAAAATTTAACTATAAATACATTAAATGAATCGAATATATAAAATAAAATAAACTATAGTAATTTGCTCATCTTTAAGTCACCCACATACATCGTGGTCTGTCCCGAATGTCCAAAGCATCCTTTCTGAAATTGTAACACCTGTATTGCCTACATAATATTACTTTCACAAAAATGTTTATTGTCCATCAAACTGTATTTTTCTTTTTGGCAGATGACGACCCAACCAATACCCTGGAGGGGCACCTGGAGGAGGAGGAGGAGGAGGAGGAGGAGGAGGAGGAGGAGGCAAAGGCGGAGGAGGAGGAGGCGGGAGGAGGAGAGGAGAGGAGGATGAGGTTGGGAGGAGGAGATGGAGAGGAGGAGGAGGAGGAGGAGGTGGAGAAGAAGAGAAGGAGGAGACTCAACAATGATTAAACAAGAAGCCTCGAACATTTGCTCAATGAAGAGGAAAAAAGAAGCCCCAAAATGTACAGGTTCAACTCTGCAACAACCTCTATAATCACAGAGGGCCACTTTAACCCTCGTACATTTTGGCACGGCTGACCGGCCCCGTCTAAGATATATTACAAGAGCCTTGCAATGTTCAGTTAGCACTTAGGGGCAATAATGCAGCAGGATTCCCTCGCCTTTACTAGAAAAGTGTCCTTTTATTGAGCTAGGTGAGGTTGATTACTGATAACTGAAATGTATCCTGGGGTGTCCGTTGCGATGCAATTGATCCTGGAGTCAACAGCGAGAATAAGTACATTATGGAAGGTAAGATGGGGGGACTTTTTATGACTCTTAAAGGAAGAGCTTCAGTCAGGTGAGTGACGAAAGGTGGCGATGAATAATAATGAGCACTACAGGTAATACATTAATTAGGACTGTGGCTCGAGATGAACCTTCCATATCCTAGGATGTGTCAAGCATGTCCTAGGTTCCACGACATGCTGGCAATATCCTATGACATACGTCTTCGGATGTATTCTCTAACGGAAATCAGGAGAGAGAGAGAGAGAGAGAGAGAGAGAGAGAGAGAGAGTACCCCTCTCGCTTTTTTATCCTCCAAATATGACTTGACCATCTCAAAAGAGAGAGAGACACGTATATATATATATATGATATATATATATTATATATATATATATATATAATATATCTGTATGCATAAGCTCGCGCGCGGCGTCTGAACAATACCCAGAACCCTCCCCCCTCCCCCCTCCGCCCCCAACCACTCCCCAAGCCCATATGATAAAGAAACCTAGAAAAAACGCCAACAGAAATCCTCAGCACCATTAACGACTTTTATTTATTTTTCGATGCTGCGCCCATTCATTCATACAATCTATAAATAGCCACCTTCCATCTCTCACTTCTCCCTCTACCCACCCCGCCCCCTTCTCTCTGTCTCTCTCCCCTAATAGGACTATATTCGCCAAAGCTGCGAAACTCGTTTAGATGATAGATTTCTCGGAAGAAACCAACCGTCCCCCCTCCCCCCCTCTCTCTTCCTCCTCCACCTTCCTACTACCTCCTCTGTTTTTCACTCCTCTTCTTCTTCTTCTTCTTCTTGAGCATCATATCTCAGAGACATCTAGACAAGAAGGACAACACGACGTGTTGTCCTTCAGCCCCAGTCCTTCTTTCTTGTCTTCTGAAGGAATCAGCAGGACCCCCCAGGAGTGAGTCTCTCTCTCTCTCTCTCTCTCTCTCTCTCTCTCTCTCTCTCCAACTGGAAAAAATATTCATAAATTACTGAAAAATATCTTTATAAGTAAGACCTCTCTCTCTCCCGACTAAATTGTGAGGATTCTCTCTCTCTCTCTCTCTCTCTCTCTCTCGACTAAATTGTGAGGATTCTCTCTCTCTCTCTCTCTCTCTCTCTCTCCACAACTGTAATTGCCCACACGTGGCTACGCGCGCAAACAAAACCATCAAGATATGCAAAAATATATATATAAAAAAGATGTTAATACATAGTACATATTCATTCATTAATTCTGAAGACTCTACTGCGTTTTATATTAGGTTCTCAGAGAGCGCCCAGTGACCCCTAGATTGCAATTTAAATGGTCATGTTTTTAAACAAATAAGATGTGTGTGTGCGTAAGTGTGTATCTATTATTATTATTATTATTATTATTATTATTATTATTATTATTATTATTATTATATAGTATATATACTTGTATCTATAATACTATTATATAATAAGAAGAACTGAGAAGATTTTATATATATTAAATGCCGTTGAAACAGTTTTATTATTATTACTATTATTATTATTATTATTATTATTATTATTATTATTATTATTATTATTATTATTATTCAGAAGATAAACCCGTATTCATATCGATATGAAATTCAAGCACTCAAAGATGTGGGGATGCAGTTTAAATGGACATATTTCTGACATATCAACATGTGTACATATGTGTGCATGTGTGTCACGCGCTTAAATGTAAGTTTATTATTATCATTTTTATTCAGAAGATGAACCTCTATTCATATGGAAAAAGCCTATAAGGGCCATCATTTCAAGAAATTACAGATGATAACAGGATATGTACACAGAAGAAATCAGTAAGCTATAGAAATTTGTATAAGTCGTGAAATTTTAGGTGAAAATGATTCCATCTATGGCCAAGAAATGATACTTTAGCGATAAATAAAACCGAACGCTTGAAATATATAGAGACAAGAGTTGGAAATGGCTTGGTCATGCGGAAAGAATGTAAAAATATCTAAATGAACAACCGATTATATATTAAGTGGAGCGATCAGAGTTTCTCTTTTTATGAAGAAGACTTCCATTATAATATTGAAATATCACTTTGAACTTCCCAATGAAGGTAGAAAGAATTTTTAAGAATTTTTTCTAAACACCATGTGCGTTCGCACGTCTTCTTCTTTCCACTAATATGTGTGTGTGTGTGTGTTTTTTTTTTTTTTCTTAATTGGCCGACCTCAAAGTTTTCACAGGCTGGGGGTGATGCATATTGTTTTATTTTTATTTTTTTTTCCCCAGGCTCTTAAGGGTTAAATAAAATCAATTCCATTATATATATATATATATAGTGTAGATCATTCAAATAGCACTACCATTTTTCATTACTCCATTAAACAACAACAACAACAACAACAACAACAACAACAACAATAATAATAATAATAATAATAATAATAATAATAATAATAATAATAATAATAATAATTCACATCATTAGAGCGACAACACAGAGAGTGAAGAAGTAATTCACAGCCGTTGTAATTTACACGCAATGCAATTCCTCAAGAGAGAGAGAGAGAGAGAGAGAGAGAGAGAGAGAGAGAGAGAGAATCGCTCAGTGGTCTCTGTCTCTCCTCTTTACGACCGTGCGGTGTGCACATCATTAATCAAGATGTGTCTCACATCAAATACTGTTCGGGAGCAAAATTGGCGACACACAAAATATCTTCCCAGGTCTGAAATGGGGTCATTATGCAATTCTCTCCAAAGTGCGACGGTTTAGCTTTCAGTTCAACGACGCGAAATCTGACCACGTCAAGGGATAAAAATGTACTGGAGAGAGAGAGAGAGAGAGAGAGAGAGAGAGAGAGAGAGAGAGAATCCTCGAAATTTAGCCGAGAGCGAGAGAGAAATCCTCGCAATTTCGGAGAGAGAGAGAGAGAGAGAGAGAGAGAGAGAGAGAGAGAGAGAGAGAGAGAAAGTGTTACAAGGATTAGGATGTCTCAAAGACTTGTTAGTCCATCCTAAGAGGAGACATCGTGTGCTCACTTATCTGTAGGAGCAGGTTTTACTATTCATTCACAGTCCTAATGATTTTGTCTAGCTTTCTTTTAAACTCATCCACACTGTTGCTGTTTACTTCTGGTGGCAGTTTATTCCATGTGTCACATATCTTTTATGCAAAGAATTCCCACAATGGGAAGTGTTGTATCTCTTCAGCTCTGGTTTCCATCCACTATTTCCTGCCTGGTTTTTGTTTAAAGTAAATAGGTTACTGTCTACCTTTGTTATGCCTTTCAGTATTTTGAATGTTTATATTAGTTGTCCTCGCAATCGTCGTGTTTCTAAGCCATACGTACATGTTCAGGCTCTCTAGTAGTCTTAGGTAACCTATTTGCCTAATGGATGGAATTAACTTTGTGGCTCTTGCTTGTACCCCTTCTAATCTACTATGTCCTTTCATAGTGTTGGTGACCAAAACTGTACTGCATATTTAAGATGCGGTCTAAGTGAGAGAGAGAGAGAGAGAGAGAGAGAGAGAGAGAGAGAGAGAGAGAGAGAGAGGCCACCGCTGCTAAAATATGCTTAAAATTCCTGCAAATTTACGTCTTTTTACTCAAGTGTTCAGAAGAGCCACTCGAGCGAGACGTTGGCATTGAAATGAAGTAAGTCCATTGGCCCCCCTCCTCCTCCTCCTCCTCCTCCTCCTCCTCCTCCTTCTCCTCCTCCTCCTCCTCCTCCTCCTCCTCCTCCTCATTCCTCTTGAGGCGTAACTACAACTAATTCAAAGGCGCTGAGATATGACAACCCACAATGTACGTATTACTGCCCGTGACTCAGACTCGACTATTGTGAACGATGGCCCTGCAACTGACACTCTGAGAGAGAGAGAGAGAGAGAGAGAGAGAGAGAGAGAGAGAGAGAGAGAGAGAATCCTCGCAATTTATCCAAGAGAGAATAGAGAATAAAAAATCCTTGCAATTTAGCCACATCTCTCTCTCTCTCTCTCTCTCTCTCTCTCTCTCTCACACAAGGGGGAAACCTCAGTTCCACTAGCATATGTTGTTTTCTTCATCCTTGGCTCTGTAAGACTACACTAACTTATTTATATAATATATATCAAAATCAATTTCAAAATCAAAATAAATCTGAATCATTTTCAGTCTCAGGTGACAAGAGGTAAACAACTTCTGTTCCGATTCTTGTAAATATACTTTGCATGTGTACATGTATACGGCCACGTGTGTACACGTATAAACACATACGTATGTATAAACTGTATACACCACTAATCATAATCATATATGAATTATTTTTCATTTCAATTTTATATTTGATGCGTTTTAAATGTGTATTATTTCAGATTCGAGTTAATATACACAGTCACCTTGTGTGTGTGTGTGTGTGTGTGTTGTGTGGTGTCGGCTTTGTGTGTCTGTCGCGGACACGCGCGAGTAAACGTACAAAACGCACCACGGTACCTTCGTTTGTAGCAGTCACAAGTGAGTGAAAGCAAGTGTGTGTGTGTGTGTGTTTTATTGAGTGTGTGAGTGGGCAAAGGCACGCACACGAGCGTGAGATAAAAAGGGTAGATTTTTTTAAATGTTTTTTTTTCCCTTTTTTTTTTCTAGGCGGTTGGCGAGAACAGCATCCATCACCTCAGGAAGGAAGAAAACCCTCTCCGCAGAGGCCAGCCGAGAGAATCCCTCCTCCATAACGGGACGGAAATCTCCTCGTAATTTCACGCACTGTTAAGACCTGAACTGGATGGATCCCCATAAGCTGCAACCTGTAACAGCTCGGCTAATTAAGTCTGAGCACCTGCCGAGCTCATAAGGCTCTCTCTCCTCCTCCTCCTCCTCTCAGCCTTGCCTGGCCGACCAAGGGAGGGAGGGAGGGAGGGGGGGGGGGGGGGGGCGGGGTGGGGGGGGAGGGTTGTGGTAGATATAAACTTATGAATCATACACACGCACAGTCGACTACTATATTTGATCGCTGTTACGAGAACGAAATTAAATACCGCTAAATGATCTTGAAAATGAGTTGTGTACTTTGGTCCTGAGTGGCCAGTTCTCACCTTTCATAATTTACTCGAATTTTTTATCGATTTATTTATCCATTTGCTAATTCATTGTTTCTTTTTTTTTTTAGTAACTCATCTCTGTTTAATGTATTTCCTATTACCTTCTGTTACTTATTTCAAATGAACACCGTACTCTTTGGTCGCTTCATGAATTTTAAGCCAGTGGGATTGTTCCATATGAACAGGGTGAACATGTGAATAATAATAATAATAATAATAATAATAATAATAATAATAATAATAATAATAATAATAATAATAATAATAATAATAATAATAATAATAATAATAATAATAATAACAATAATAATAATAATAATAAAATTTTTCACAAAGTACACTGGAAATGAACTGAAGCATTCTTTTGGTAAATACTCTCTTTTTTTTTTTTTTTAACTTCAGCTGAAAACTTTTATAGACAGACAATGGACAATGAGAGAGAGAGAGAGAGAGAGAGAGAGAGAGAGAGAGAGAGAGAGAGAGAGAGGTAATCAATAAACAAATAAGATGGAGCAGGACATGAAACCGATACACCTGAAGTCTGGAGACGTCAGCAGAAAACAGGTGTTCCATTCTAGTATACAGGTCTTGGCCCATAAATAACTATAATTTTCATTGTCGAAAATGATCCGTTCAAGATCTCATTTAATATTATGTAGCATTTAAGAGGAATTCGCCTCGTAGAATTTTTAAGTTAACCGTAGGAGACGTCTGTAGAGGTATGTGATATTCTACAGTAGACACTATACAGCATTGCAGACTGCACAGAATACAGAGGCTACAAACTTAGTCCATCTATCAGAGCACACAGAATACCGGAGAGAATGCTTAGAAGAAGGTAGATGAGGTAGAGACAGTTGCGGAATCCACATAATAAGTAGAAGAAGGAGGTAGATGTGGTAGATAGTTTGAGAAATCTACGTAGCTGCGAAAGAAGATTGAGGGATTGGGTGGGGGGGGGAGGGGAGGGGATAAGACAGTGCGGTTAGAAAACAAGACGAGTGGGGGAGAGAGAGAGAGAGAGAGAGAAGAGTAGAGAGAGAGAGAGAGAGAGAGAGAGAGAGAGGAAAATGTGAGAAGTCGCACGTACTCCACCACAACGAAACTTAAACGAGAGGTCTCTCGTCAATGACAACACGCAAAAATGTCGAAACTTATAAATCTCAATAGGATTATTAGTAGGGATTATATAAGGGCATGTTGGGAAAACACTGATCTCTTTTCAGAAAAAAAATTAATTGGTTACATAACAGACGCATCAACTAATGAGAGAGTCCGTCTCTCTCTCTCTCTCTCTCTCTCTCTCTCTCTCTCTCTCTCTCTCTCTCTCTCTCTCAAGACCTCGAGAAGCTTGTCGTTGCAATGATTACATGAGTAACGAATGCATATCCACTCAATATACGTATCCAAGCACTTGTCCCCGGTTGTCCAGCATTGTTCCATTTACCCAGTATTGTTCCAGTCGTCCAGCATTTGTCCCATTCACCCAGCATTGCCCCAAGTAAAACAGCATTTGTCCCACTCACAAAACCATGTCCCAGTCGCTAAATCTACGTTCCAAGCGCAAAGCTACGTTCCAGTCGTTCACCAACAGTCGTTCAGGCAATTGCCCCAGTCGCCCAGCAGTGTCCCATTCGTCCTCTCGAGGTATACCCAACCACGTCACAAGGGCTTTCAAAGGTCCCCGGGCTCATGCAACCTAATCTTGGAGGCATCTTCCAAATCCTCGATACGACTTTCTCGATGATATGGCTTCGGTAAAAACGCCATCAATTCTCTACCTGACAGGACAGGCCAGCGAAAGGATCTTAACAGGCAGAAAACGAAGAAGAAGGATTCCTAGCAGCAGCAGCAGCAGGGGAAAAGTAGCCAATGGCAGCTAAACCAGTAGAAGGTTAAGTAGAAAATCCCTCTGGGAGATAGATAGCTTCCCCATTAGTCATCATCATCCAGCAGCAGCGGTTGAGACTTGCAAATCATCAGCGCTAAGTACTTAACTTGCATTCCCTGGGCCGCTGACGTCTCCCTGTGTGAAGTTATTATTATAGAGGGTCTTGCGATAGCAAACTTTGTTTTTCCTCCTCCTCCTTCTCCTCTTCTTCTTCTTCTTCCCAGAAAGGAGCGAAGAGGTGGGGGCCGGTCAATGCTGCCCTTGTTGTTGTGGATTGGTAGATGTTTTGATTTCGTCCAATAACACGGGTGCTTGATTAATGGATCTATAAAAATACATGCTCATCCTCTCTTATTACTGCAGTCTTTTGATCTTTATTTTTTTTTTTTAGATTCGTTCGAGGTATCTTCTCACTTACAAGACTCAAGTAATTTATTTTTAGCGATAATCGTAAGAAAGACTGTCAGGCCTATTACAAATTTTTCGTTACTAATTTTCTCAACATTGGGGCAAATGGATGTTCCATTTCTATTCTTAATATACATAGACGAACCAAAGCTGTAAAATCAACTTTAAAAAGCTTACAAGTTGATGAAGGTTGTGGATTCCAGCTTGAAGTGGCTTCATAATTTCTCGGTTATAAAGCAAAGCTTTAAAATACAAAAAGTATATACAATATAACTTGAAAATAATCATTCCTTTCCAGAGGGTTCTCGAATTACATCTGCCAACGCTAACATGTCTTTTTAAAAAGCTTAATATACATTAATTTTTCAGTATTTCCTCAAAATGGTCAAACTTCAGCTTGAAAATGCTTACCATTTTCTTGGAGGCTGCAGGAATCAAGCCTCACAAAAAGTCTTGCTCTTTTCTTACAAAGTTGTAAAGGGAATAACGATAAATAACAGTTAGGTTTCCAATGAGCATCCCCCAAGGAGGGAGTCCACTCCAACTCCGGTGAAACTATTGGCGTAAATGTCACATTTTCTTTGCCTCCACGAAGTCAGGTATAAATTGCCAGTGAATTTTAAACGCTGAATTGAAACCTCAAACGTTCAAACAGTCTCCTTTCCTCTTATTTTAATATTTTAATTACATTTTTTATCTATTTATTAATTTACTTTTTTTCTCTTTTCTAATAACTGATATCCTCTTTCTATATTTCCTATTTCCTTCTGTCATTTCTTTCAATTGAACGCCATATTCTTTAGAAGCTTGAAATTCAAGTCAATAGCTCCTGTTCTGAATACATAATAATTAATAATAATAATAATAATAATAATAATAATAATAATAATAATAACAGCGCACAAGTAAGAAAAGTGATGGACCCCTAAGGAGGCAGGATACAACAAGGAACCCCACACTATAAAGACCACCCTGTCGAATTGGAGGAATGTGATAGATAAAAAAAGAAATAATAATAATAATAGTCTGCAGATAAAAAGATCAATTCCTTTGTCCAAATTTTAATTGTTCATAATATCAGAAATATGTTATAAGAAGCGGAGTTGACATTGGTTACTAAATCAGTTTTCTTTCAATTTTGTATAACAGTATTTTCAATCGTTCTTATGACTGTTATTTCTCTGTTACTGCATTTTCAGTGTCTCTGCTGAATCTGTCATTCATTCTTAAAGAGGAATTCTTTTAACAAGGAAAAAGAAGAGAATGTATTAAACCATGTAACTTTCCCCATAAGGGGTTGGTGGCATCAGTGCACCTCACACGGTGTACTGTAGACATTACTTCAGATTCTTCGCAGCGTCCCTTCAACTCCAGACCATTTATCTTTATATATATGTACAATATACATAACTGTGGATTTGCAATGCTGAGAGCAGCAGTAAATCTGTATAAAGTCCACAATAATATATCAATAATATATCAAAGTCTCACATTCTACCATGCATATATTATTGTGGACCTTATACAAAATTATTATTAGTATCATTATTATTAGTATTATGATCTCCCTCATCGTATTACGGGACGATAAGCTCCCCTTACGTAAAAAAAAAAGAAAAAAAAAAAAAAAAGCCACCCGCCCGATACAAACACCCGCCGGATCGGAATGAGAGATCACCACCTC
>NC_087203.1:117088706-117096206 GCF_015104395.2 Macrobrachium nipponense | reverse complement strand
GGCTGAAATCGGAAGTGGAGATTGTAAATTACTTTAGCTGTACCGTCGACTGTACCAACGAAACGACTCACTGACTGAGAGAGAGAGAGAGAGAGAGAAAGAGAGAGAGAAACTGAGTGTAATATGATCTTAAGAGAGAAAATCTGTGCAATATGATTTCATAGAAGAGAAAAAAAAGAGAAATAGGGTGATAATAAATTGTAATGAGAGAGAGAGAGAGAGAGAGAGAGAGAGAGAGAGAGAGAGAGAGGTTACTGGAGAAGAAGCTGCGAAGGGAAAGTGGGCGGGGTCAGCTGAAGTAGTAGTCATGCAGTGGGCGTGGTCTCCTTTACAGGTTACGCAACCGCTGGGGCGCTCATGACTCATCAACCCACCTAATGTGCTCTCTCTCTCTCTCTCTCTAGAATAAAGATGTTTCTGTTTGATTTCTGCATTTAACTATTTTAAGTATTGAATTTAATACTACTGTAAAGTAAAATTTGGAAAGAAGGTAATATTAATTCTCTCTCTCTCTCTCTCTTACTGAATCAGTAGAAGCTTCACTTCCTAGTTTATCTCTCTCTCTCTCTCTCTCTCTCTCTCTCTCTCTCTCTCTCTCTCTCTGCGAAATTGCCTGTCTTTAGATACTGATTAAACCTTTTTGAGAAAACACAGGAATTCCAACGCCGTACAAGTGAAGGAAAAACGCGCGAGAACATTTTCATAATTTTTTTTTTATTGAGAAAATGAGAAAAAATTTTCGCGGGAAAATTAGAACTTTTTTCACAGAAAAAAAATTACGGAAAATCATTTTTTTTTTTTACTGGGAAAATGAGGTATTTTTCACTGGGAAAGTTGAGATATTTTTTCACTGAAAAAAATGAGTAAACATTGCGGAGAAAATGAGATAACATTTTTGTTCACTGGGGAAATGAAAAAACGTCTTCATATTAAATAAATATGAATTTGATATCAACAACCAAAGAGGCTTCAGTGCAGAGAGAGAGAGAGAGAGAGAGAGAGAGAGAGAGAGAGAGAGAGAGAGAGAGAGAGAGAGATGAAAAAAAAAGGATTAACTTTTACTCCCCGAGTCATAGCCAAGATTCTCTCTCTCTCTCTCTCTCTCTCTCTCTCTCTCTCTCTCTCTCTCTCTCTCTCAAGGCAATACGGGTTGCCAGTGAACACCGGGCTAAAAGAGGGTGGGTTAGTAGTGTTTTGTACGTTCCGACCATAATCGCATTTATACATAAATAGTATATATAAATAAGGCTTGATGAGACATCCCTACTTATAAGCTAAGGAGGAAGTGACTGACAAATTGGCACTTTCAGCTGACACATGGCACCTTTTCGAAAGCGTAAAAACTGTTGTGCTGTGTATGTAGGTGTATGTGTGTGTGTGTAGTATATGTATGTGTATGTGTATATATATATATATATATATATATATATATATATATATATATATATATATATATATATATATATATATGTGTGTAAGTTTATATAATATATATATATATATATACTCTCACTTTGAAAGAATACTATTCATATTTGCTATCTCTCTCTCTCTCTCTCTCTCTCTCTCTCTCTCTCTCTCTCTCTCTCTGTTTCTACCAAAAAAATCCCATTCTTGTACATATCCAGTTCCATGTTACTGATATTTTAATTAAATCCAAACAAAAGTACATTATATAATTCCAGTTAACCAATCAAAAGAAGCTTTTTCTTTCCACATTACGACAATGCACAAACGAACAAACGAACGAACGAGCAAACACACAACACAAACAAACACACAGCCCAAACATGGGGTGTTTGTGACAGAGAGAAGAGCGACCAAACATCAGCAGAAACAAATAGGTAATATCATTCCCCCGAGCAACAAGTAACTTGAGAAGGATGGATTGTCTGGGGGGAGGTGAGGGATGGAGGGAGAGAGAGAGAGAAGGGGGAAGGAGAGAGGGAGGGCTGTGAGAGAGAGAGAGAGAGTGGATGGGAGGGGGGAGGGGAAGGGTGTGAAGAGACGCAAGTGAGGTTATGAGGAAACGCCGTGATAGGGATGATATCAACAGAGAGAAAATAAAGTCCATTTATGACTTTAATCTAGTCTATTTTTTTTTTTAATTTCCCTTAGAATTAGATAACTGATTTTGCCACCATTCCCCTTTCCCACAACAACAACAGACGACTCATTAACCTGTAAATACGAAGATCTACTCTTGATTCCCAACGAATATCGGAAGCGCACGTCAAGATGAAAAATGGGTAAAAGACTGATAAATAAATAGCCCATTAATAAACTATTTAACGAAACGATGCAAGAGAGAGAGAGAGAGAGAGAGAGAGAGAGAGAGAGAGAGAGAGAGAGGTGGACGGGGTTAACACATAAGATTATTATAAAAAAATTTCATTTATAAAACTTATACAGCAGATGCCCCGGTAGCCATATAGATATTTTTCGAAATAATGAGAGAGAGAGAGAGAGAGAGAGAGAGAGAGAGAGAGAGAGAGAGAGGAGAGAGGGGGGGGGTGTAGAAGTCACATCATCAAATTACAGTCAGGATCCTCAAAGTCACGTGACTTGAGCTTTCAAGGATAACGGAGGAGTAGCAGGAGGAGGAGGAGGAAGAGGAGGAGGAAAAAGTCTCCACTTCACATCACCATCGCCGCAGCGGAGACCAGCTCGAGAAAAGCCACGGAGACGAAACCACGAGGGGGCCAAAACTGGTCTAGTATCATAACATCTTTAAGGGGAAAATTAAGAATAAACTTTTAATATACATTTACGAGAGAGAAAGAAAGATAGTAATGTCTTTATCACGTTTTAAACACAAGACCTCCGGCACATGAATCTCTCTCTCTCTCTCTCTCTCTCTCTCTCTCTCTCTCTGATTTAATGCTAAGGACGATCCGAGGATGTGTAGGGGAAGGTGAACCACCTCTGACATAACGCAACTCTTGAAGTATGTCTATAAAACCTAACTAACCTCTTGGGGAAGTCAAAAGGTCCTTCAAACTAATAAAAAAAAAAGATCCTCTAAAGATAAGACAGAAAGTAACAGAAACCAAAAGATCACGTTTGCTAGATCACGCTTTATGTCTTCGCTGGATATGGACGTCAATTTTTTCTACATTATGAAGGTTAGTTACCGGTGATGACGAATTTTTCAAAGTTTCCAAAGCTGACGGAGATGTTTATGGTAACGATCCTCGTGGGAAAAAAGGCGTTTTTTTATAGGACAAATAAGTTAGCATTTAACCCACTAAAAATTGTTTCAGCTGATAAACCACCTGGCACTGAAACTTCCGATCTACTCGACTTTTACGATGATGACGATTTCAAAGTTTCCAAAGCTGACGAAGATGTTTATGGTAACGATCCTCTTTTGAAAAAAAAAAAAATTTTTTTTTTTTTTTTAGAGAGGGGACAGATCAGTTACCATACAACCCATTTAAAATTGTTTCAGCTGAGAAACTGCTCAGTACTGAAGCTTCTGATCCACTCGACTTTTACGATGATGACGGTTTCTAAGTTTCCAAAGCTGACGGAGATGTTTATGGTAACGACCCTCTTGTGGGAAAAAAAGTTTTTTTTTCTTCTTTTTTTCAAAGTGAGAGAGAGAGGACAGATCAGTTAGCATTTAGCCCATTATAAATTGTTTCAGGTGAGAAACTGTGAGGTACTAAAACTTCTGACCCACTCGACTTTTACCTTAAAACTGAAACGTGCGCTTGACTGCGAAGGGAGGTATTTCTTACAAAGGATCTGAAAGGATCTTAGCAACAGCCTGACCAATATGCAAATTAGTCAGAAGATAGCGCGATGACGTGGGAACCATTCTGGAGATCGGAATTGGGGTTGCAAAAATACCGACAGTTTTGACATATATTTTTTTTTATTATGAACTTGATCCTTTCGAGGTCAATAACAAAGGCAGAAAAGAGAGATGTTTATGACATGTGTCCATGATCCCGCTTGCATCTGACATCCTTGACCTTAATCGAAAGGTCACTAGGTCACGGCCGCGAGTTACAGCATTCCTGTGACTTCTTCTTCGTAATAATGAAAAAGCGATCATTCATTCGCTAGGTGCTTTGAAATTTCAAATATTCCCGAGAATAATCACTCAAAATGAATTAGAAAAATACTTTCAGCTAATATGAACCGTCAAAAATCTGGATGATTCCCAAGAAGTGTCACTCAAAAGGAACTGAAAAATATTAACAGTAACTGATCTTCCTTCTCAAAAAGACTTTTTTTTTTTTTTTTTTTTTTTTTTTTTTCCGTCAAGAGAATCGTTACCAAATATACATCTCCGTCAGCTTGGAAACTCGGACATAAAAAGTGTGATCTAACAAACGCAATCTTTGGCTTCATGTCACTTTCGGCCATCAGCCAGTAACTATGACACTTGACCTGACGACGTCAACGAAGTCAGTGACCCAGTTCTCATACCTCCTTCGACTTGACCTCAGAACGGATTGATGATCCTGCTGGCTGGCTGGCGTCAGACCAAGCGATAGCTAAGCGTCGCAGACATATACAAACAAACACGAGGAGATCATAACAATGGGAAGGAGGAGAACTCACAAACATGCAACGATACATAACTTCAGGACGAGGATTAGGACTGAGCAGGATATGAGGATTAGTAGGACTGAGCAGGCTAAGGATTAGGACTTGGCATGAAAGGATTAGAAGAACAGAGGAGGATAAGGATTAGAATAACTGGGCAGGATGAGGATTAGAAATTCTGGGCAAGATAAGCATTAGGGAGAGTGAGCAGGACAAGGATTAGGATTAGAACGACTGAGCAGGATAAGGATTAGTATATATATATATATATATATATATAGTATATATATATATATATATATATATATATCTATATACACTACACCTGATTTCCTTTAAACAGAAAAAAATATTAAATTGAATATCTACAATTGAAGCCACTTTCATTTTCCCGTGAGATTAATGATACCTTACGGAATAGGCAAATTAATTTCTGGTCAAAATATTATTTGCTGCGGGCAGAGAATTGGTCCCTGATAGAGAGAGAGAGAGAGAGAGAGAGAGAGAGAGAGAGAGAGAGAGAGAGAGAGAGAGAGAGAGAAGCTGTTATACCTGGAAGTAGACAGAGCCTTTAGATACAGCAGCAGCTCACTATTCATAACATTTTGCTTCTGAAACGAAACAAGAACTACAGCAGTGCTCTGGGCCACTTTGTCCCCTGCCCTTCGCCACCTCCCTCCCTCCGCCTCCCCACTCAAAAAAGAAAAAAAGGAAAAAAAAAACTCTCCTTATCTGAAGGGATCTATCTCAATCCCGCCCAGGGATTAGCCTAAATCGCTCTCTAATCCCTATTGGCGTCGCCAGGGTTTGCATGCTGATGCTGACGACAAGACACACAACAGCCAGTGGTTGTTGAGGGTACGTTCAAGAGGTGGCTCAGCAGAGAACGTTTTTCTAACACACACACACACACACACACACGCACAGAGAGAGAGAGAGAGAGAGATTTTTAAGATACGATATTTAACTTCAAATTCCATGTATTAATTAAAAAGAGTATAACGAGGAGAGGAGAGAGAGAGGGAAGAATAGCTATTTAACTCAAATTCATGTAAAATTATAAAGAAGTAAAAAATAACTAAAAGCCTTTAATATAAAACGAGAGAGAGAGAGAGAGAGAGAGAGAGAGAGAGAGAGAGAGAGAGAGAGATACTATATTTAACTCAAATTCATGTAAAATATAAAGAAGTAAAAAATAACTAAAACCCTTTAATATAAAACGAGAGAGAGAGAGAGAGAGAGAGAGAGAGAGAGAGAGAGAGAGAGAGAGAGAGAGAGAGTTGGACTTGGACCTTAGAACACCAAGAAAATTAAAATAAATTCTACCTATCAATAGCCGAAACATTACTAAACTTGAGAGAGAGAGAGAGAGAGATAATAGGGCTCACAAAGACACACATGAAGGACTGATGGGTTTTGTATCTAAACATATAATCATGGCTGTCACTCTACTAGGAAAAAACAACAACAATTATCTTATATATGGGTTCATGCTTAGCTGAGAAGGTTCTTGATATGTTTATTTTCTACTGCTTTTTCCTGTTCGACGTCTTATTCTTGTACGTGGAACCGATTTCTCCAAAGCGCCTAATATTTTTCCTATAACCCTCACCTCTCGTCTTTCCTAATATGGTATGTCACTATAAAATATATTATGCAAATATATTTCTCCGTCCATTCTTATTATACAACTTTGAATTTTCATTATTATTATTATTGTTTTATTGATTTTATTTATATTTTTTTATTTTTAGATTTTTCTTTTTATTTTTAATATTTTCTTTTAATTATTATTACTATTGTTTGCGCGTGCGTGTTAATAATAATATATACTGTCATATGCGTATTACATAAGCGATAACATCGAGACATTTCAAGAGATGAATGACAAAACTGACCTAGTTCAAATGAGAACATGTGCGCACCCACATACCCACACTTATACACACACATATTTATATACGTGTGTGTGTGTGTGTGTCTATCTATATATATACATACATACATATATATATATATATATATATATATATATATATATATATATATATATCACTTAAAACACATACCCACTTTAGGGGGAGAGGTTCAATTCTGCTTTAAGTACTTGCAAATTCTAAGTGCCTCCTAAGTATGTGTATCTACTTAAAAAAAAAAAAAAAAAACACGGATACAAGCATGTACACCAGCAGTTCTTAGGCATCGCAAAGAAAAGAAAAAAAAAATTCAAGTAACATCTTTCTAAAAAATGACTGTATCGGTTAAAACAGACACACCCCCAAGGGTCAACTCGGCAAAAAAAAAAAAAAAAAAAAAAAAAAAAAAAAAAAAAAAAAAAAAAAAAAAAAAAAAAAAAAAACTTCCGAGGTCACGTCACGAAATGGACCGACGCCAACTGGGACTTTCGTCTTCTCTCATAAATGTGGCAGGCAGTCAAGACCCATTCTCGCACACACGGGTGTCTATTTCAGTTCAATGTCAAAGTTTGGCAGCCCAGTCAAGTTCTCTCTCTCTCTCTCTCTCTCTCTCTCTCTTCATTGCTACAGGCTTGACGGGAATCGTCACGTGTTGACCGGACGAAGACAGAGACGAAGACATCGTTACGATCCGTCACGGAGCGGTTACGACAGTCGGAAGTGCGTCGCAGACAGTCTTGATGAATCGCGTCCACAATTAAAAAATTCTGTCTCTAGGTAAAATCATAACATATATATATATATATATATATATATATATATATATATATATATATATATATATATTATATATATATATATATATATATATATATATATATATATATATATATATATATATATATATATATATATATATATATATATATATAGGTATATATATATATATATAATATATATATATATATATATATATATATATATATATATATATATATATATATATATATATATATTATATATA
>NC_087203.1:117071206-117073706 GCF_015104395.2 Macrobrachium nipponense | reverse complement strand
ACCTGTCCACCACCACCACCACCACCACCACTACCACCGCTGGGACGCCACCTTTATGTCAGGAGAGTCATTTTAAGACTGATATTAAGGCGTCTATTCTCCGGAAGGCAACTCTACTTTGTTCAGTAGCAATTCCCTGGTGCTTGAGAGTGGATGGCAACTTAAAATGGTAAAGGAAGGCATTTTCAGCTTAAAAACGCTATGAATAAATAGTATTTTTTAGCTTAAAACGGCAATAAATGTTAACAATTTCAGATTAGAAAGGGTGTAAATAATGCGTACAATGGTAATATATAATAATTTTCAGCTTAAAGATAAAAGAATAATAGCATTCAGCTTATAGAAGCAATAAATAATAATTTTCAGCATTAATACAATAAAAAAAAAAGTTAGAGTAAAACGGCCATAAGTAATAGGATTTTTAGCATAAAAATGCTACAAATAAATAATACAATTTTCAGCTAAAAAGGCTATGAATAATATCATTTATAACTTATATAGGTTATAAACAAAAGCATTTTTTGCTTAAACCGGCAAATAAATAAAAGCATTTCCAGCTTAAAAAGACAAATAAATAACATTTTTGCCTTAAAAAGTCTATAAACAATAGCATTTTCATCTTAAGAATCAGTGAATAATAGCGTTTTCAGCTGAAAGAAACAACAAATAGTAGCATTTTGGCTTAAAAATCCAATAAACAATGCTACTGTAATATCCATGTTGGGAAAACCACAAAACCTCATTAGCAGACGCCGCTATGAAGAATTGACGTCATTCTCCATTACGAAACAGCCCTCACACATCACAACAACTTCTCACACCATCACAATAACCTCTCACACCATTATAATAACCTAAAGTCTTCTAAGATACAAGATGGAATATCTGCAATATTTATCAACAGCCTTAAAAAACATCTATAGGTAATATCGACGCCTTCATTGCACCAAGACGAAAAATTGGGATTCTATCAATATTTTCCTTTGAACAACCAAACGGAGAGACTGCGAACTCAAAGAAACAACTCACAAGGGAGCAACAACAAGCAAGGACAACGAGAACAACAAAGTACAACTTGAGAACAGCAACAGTTTCTCTGGGTGCCTTTGCTTCTTAAGACATGTTTTGCTAAGAGGATTTTTTTTTTGTGTGTGTGTTTTGGAAGATGGTGATGGGCTGCTACCATCTCTCTCTCTCTCTCTCTCTCTCTCTCTCTCTCTCTCTCTCTCTCTCTCTCTCTCTCTCTCTCTCCTTAACATTCTTACTTTAGCGAGAAAAAATATTTTCAGTTTAAGTTACGGCCAAAGTATGACATCCCAAAGCCAGGTAAGTAACCTTTCAACAAACAACAACAACAGCAACAATAATAATAATAATAATAATAATACTAATAATGGAGAAAAATTACTCGGTTATGAAAATGTACATGTATTTAAATTTAAAACATTTACATATGTACATTTACATAACTGTGCATTTGTTTCTCCACTTGAAGACTCATGCTACTATGAGCATGTTTTTAATAATAATAATAATAATAATAATAATAATAATAATAATAATAATAATGAGGTGCAGCTGTCTGGGCCAATCTAACCAAAAAAAAAGAAGGCCAGGAGTACCCTTATCCTTAATTTAACCTTTACGCTTCTTTGAGGGGAAAAAATAAGTTACAAAAAAGAAAAAAAAATATCCTTTCCCTCTCTCTCTCTCTCTCTCTCCCCTCACGTCACCAGCTCGGGACCATATCGGAGCTGACAGTTCAACCGGGAAGTTGTCAGAAGACGTTCGCATCTGAACATTACGGGTGCATAACTGCCATCATGTTAAGGCCCTCCTCTCTTACTCCCCTACCCCTCCCCCCCTCTAAACACCCCAAACTTCTCCCAGGTCCCTCTCCACCCCCTTCAAAACGCAAGACCATGTGTGGTGCATGACTCAAAACGCTGAAAAGGCGCACGGTTTTTTTTTTTTTTTTTTTTTTTTAGATGTGGGGATTAAGAGAGGCAGCAGGTCTTTCTTGCTTGTTACATTATGGTTTGCTTTTTCAACTTGTGGTGCTTTTCAAGGGCAGTGTATCCATTCTCTCTCTCTCTTCTCTCTCTGTATATATATATATATATATATATATATATATATATATATATAATATAACAGAGAGAGAGAGAGAGAGAGAGAGAGAGAGACCAGAGAGAGTTGGAGAGAGAGAGAGCGAGTAGCGGTACTGTTTTCAAAACAACCTTAAAAAAATATTTGAAAAAAAAAAATTTGAAAAAAAATTTTTTTTCAATATTTTTTTTCCTTTTTCCATTTCTTTTTTTGCTTTTTTATGGAAAACACGGGGACCCTTCAGACTTCACCCACGTTAATAGCTTTTGAGAGAGAGAGAGAGAGAGAGAGAGAGAGAGAGAGAGATTCCGTGACTGTTTCCAAAGGCATCGCCCAATTCAATGTCAAAAACGAGTTTCAAACGATACTCTGAACTTTCTTTTATATAACT
>NC_087203.1:117056206-117066206 GCF_015104395.2 Macrobrachium nipponense | reverse complement strand
AATGAAAGTCCAGGAGAAATTAATAATTCAGAGACGATAAGAAAACTTGAAGCTGAATAAAATGAGAAGAGAATAGCCGTGAACAGAGAAAGGACACTTTAGGATACATGAAGAGAAAATAAAATAAAAACAAAGAGTGAAAAATGCAGTAACTCTTAAATGGATTATCTGAAATCTAGGCTCTGGATACATACAATCAAACTGTCTTAATTTCCAAATGATACACGTATACTGCCTACTATGTCTCATCTCCTAGCCGATACATACTGCTTACTGCCTTCCAAATGACAGCACCCATTACTAGTACAATTTCATGTCAGTAAATTAAAGTAAAGACTGTTTGCCAAGGAACACCGTCAGCAGTCTTTCAACCTAACTGCAAATTGTTCTTGCCATTCAGCTAAATATTTTGCAATGAATATCATCCCTTTTCTAAACAGCAGTACCCAGCCTTCCAAATGCCAGCATATAACCTGAGTAAAGCTTTAAAAAAAGAATCCAGCTTCAATGAGCCGATGGCTTGCAAAGCATTTAGACAGAGTGGTGGTCTTGGGGGCCTGTGGGGAGGGGAGGAAGAGGAGAGGGAAGTGGGGGAAGGGGGGTTGAATCTGCAAGAAGTCATGGCATTCATTAATCAACCTTGACAAAGATAACTGCAAGGAGTGAACAACTGAGATAGCGTCCTCACACCCAACGCCCCGGCCACATGACTTGCTTGGGAGCACAAATACATCCCACGAGGGTTTTCATACCTTCAGAGGCAGACGGGGTCTGGCTGTGGTAAAAAATGAGTCAAAAATGCAATCGTGAACGTTGATGTTTAAATAATGGAGAGAATGCTATAAAACTATTTTAATTTTCAAGTGCACTGAATGATGGAAGGAATCATTCGCGAAGAAGGAAGAAAATATAAGGAAAAGGGAATGAAAAGGGGTACTTATACCAAAATAAAGATGTTAAACTCTACTTACGTCGTTACTTTTCAATACTTGAGGTAGACACAGTTCAGAAAGGTGTAAAATTAAAGAAAAAGAGCAAAGATTGTGCAATAAAGGCAGTTTTGAATACTATGAAACAGGAAACCTTTCAAAAGGACAGGCAAGTAAAAGAAGATTAAAAAAGAAGAAAATGATCATATCTTAAGTGACAAACAAAGGAAAAATTGACGTCTTGAGAAGTCCAGGATTCGAAATGAGATGAAAAGAGTTTAAACAGAACAGAACCTTTTTCATTCAAAGTGGAATTAAGCAATGGAACATTGTCATCAACAAAAGTCGGCGACTTATCATCAAAACATTGGACACAAGTTGTATACAAGTCAAAGACTTGTTGGTAGTCCCAGCCACTGCTTCATACAGTTATCCAGTATTTGTTTCCCACTTATATCATTGGTTTCTTGACAACCTGTTTGTGATATGTACGGAATAAGTTTCTGAGTTGTTTATGACGTTTACCAGCAGTGTGAACGCACCCAGAGGCTGTAAGAAGACCAGAGGAAAAACAATAATTACACCATACAATTGACCCAATCAAAAGTTGCCTCTCTCTCTCTCTCTCTCTCTCTCTCTCTCTCTCTCTCTCTCTCTCTCTCTCTCTCTCTAGCAGGGAGAAGATGCGTCAGAAAGACACTCCCCTCCCCCTCCACATCCCCTACCCCCAACCTTCGGTATGTTTACAGTGAGATGGGGGAGGCTACACAAACATGCCGCTTCTGCATTAGTCACGTGTCTGTTAACAAGGAATCTAATCCTCCTGAAACGAAACAAGGCAAGATTTTACAAATCCTTTTCACCTGTTGCAAATTCATCCTCTCTCTCTCTCTCTCTCTCTGAACTATTTTCTACGCCACAAAAGCTTACTGCGAGGGAGGTAAACGGGGAATACTCTGCAAAAATATTCGCAAAAAAATTTCTCTCTCTCTCTCTCTCTCTTCTACACCTCGAAAGCAAACGGTGCATGCAAAAAGATATACATAATTTCTCTCTCTCTCTCTCTCTCTCTCTCTCTCTCTCTCTCTCTCTCTCTCTCTCCTCACACACGAAAGCAAACGGTGGCATACAAAAAGATAAACATAATTTTTTTTTTCTCTCTCTCTCTCTCTCTTCTACATCACGAAAGCAGACAATGCATACAAAAGATATACATAAGAATGTGAAGTGAAAAGTATTTCAAAGCATTCTAATATGTCAAAACAATTTCAGGACCCAAAAAATCGTGTTCCTTTCTTTATTTGTAAAGCCATGTTTACTAGAAACATCTGCGGGAGACCTGTATAAAGAAAGAGAGAGAGAGAGAGAGACTATTTTACATCTCCAAGCCCATGCTGTGAAATAATGGACCCTCCAAAGTGCTAAAAGTTTTAATGAATAATAAGTAGTTATACCTGCGCCTTCCCAAGGCCTCTCTCTCTCTCTCTCTCTCTCTCTCTCTCCATTATATACATATATAGTTCCATTTTAACGCAGCCTTTCCCATATTGATATCGGCGTCAACGACCACTTCAGTTGCAACGCCAGACGACTTACAGTAAATAAATTCTCTCTCTCTCTCTCTCTCTCTCTCTCTCTCTCTCTCTCTCTCTCTCTCTCTCTCTGTAAGTGCGCATTTGTTACCATTTACTCGAAGGGTAGAGAGAGGAGAGAGAGAAGAGAGAGAGAGAGAGATGAGAGAGAGAGAGGAGAGAGAGAGAGAATGTATTATAAATTACAAAATATAACAATTTAAGGTAGAGTCCAATACAGCCTCAAATAAATCATGTATGAACAAATACATCATGTATTTGCCGTTGTATATGTATCCCATTGTATACACAAAAGCAAGTGCCGACTTTCAAACACCCCCCCCCCCCCTGGGCCCCAAAGATCTTCGCGCAATTTTTCCGGAGACTTGAAAAAACGCGCGAAAGGAATTTGCCCAAACGAACCTGGAAGAAGAAGAAGAAAACAATAGCAGACAGATACAAACAAACATATTCCCCGTCCCCAAACAAATATACCGGTTAGCGCTGGCTGCTCGGTATCCCAGGACGAAATTTGTTGCCTGGGTTGAACTTAGCAAAATAAACTCGGCGGAATTCACTTAGAATCGTTAAATTAGAAAAATACTTCGTTGAATAAACTTAGCAAAATGAATTTAGCAAATATAAGCGAAGATATTAACTTGGAAAATTAAAAAGAAAACTTAGCGAAATAAACTCAGCAAAATAAGCTTAGTGAAATAACTTAGAAAAATAAACTTAGTAAAATAAACTTAGCAAAATAAACTTCACTTGTTGACACGCCCGATCCAAAAGCGACCGGACTATTAATATAAGGTTAATCCCCAAAAGACAATTAATTATAAGGCGGTTAATTAATGGGTCCAGTTTTCGCAAAATTCAGCAAATGTCAGCTACGGCAAAGAAAATGCACCACCAACTTCACGGTAGGTTTTAACTTCAAGCAACTGGATTCCGAAACTTTGGGAAATCATAAAAATGAATTTCGGAATATTTAATATTTACTAAGTTACTCAAAATCTTCACAGGTTTAAATGGCATCCATATAGCTATATATATATATATATATATATATATATATATATATATATATATATATATATATATATATATATATATATGTATGTATATGCATATAAATACACATACATATACATATAACACACACACACACACACACACACACACACACACACACACATATATATATATATATATATATATATATATATATATATATATATATATATAAAAAAAATTGAAATTGGCTTTTAAAAATCCAGACTAAAAAGATAAAATAAAATTTAAAATAATTCAACAATTTAAAATTCATATTTAACCCTCGCCATTGCATATCAAACTATAGCAACAACACCTAGATTAAATGAAAGGTGCTAAACATTGTGAGATTAATAAATAGAAATGGTATTTTATATTCTACAGACTACGGAACTCTACAGAAGTGACTTCAACTTGTTGCATGTTAAGTATACCTTAGTTTTACCAGACCACTGAGCTGATTAACAGCTCTCCTAGGGCTGGCCCGAAGGATTAGAAATTTTTACGTGGCTAGGAACCAATTGGTCACCTAGCAACGGGACCTACAGCTTATTGTGGGATCCGAACCCCACTATATCAAGAAATTAATTTCTATCACCGGAAATAAATTCCTCTGATTCCGCGTTGGCCGAGCCGGGAATCGAACCTCGGACCACCGGATTGGCAGCCGAGCGCGAAAACCACTCGTCCAGCGAGGAACTTCAACTTGTTGCAAAACTATGCAAAGTTCAAAAGGAAAAGCAGAAATTGGTACATGGTTGTGAATGCAACGCCTAAAGTGACTTGACAGGAGGAATTTGCAATTGAATATGAAATATTCATCTTTCTCTCTCTCTCTCTCTCTCTCTCTCTCTCTCTCTCTCTCTCTCTCTCTCTCTCCATTTTTCCACAACTACTTTTCTTCTCCTTCTGTCAACAAGTCTAGCCGTAATACGTAATGAATCTACGTACGTACAAGGGTGATGAAAATAATTGTGAGTCGCGTATTGCCTTACAAAATTAGGAGCAGACAACAAAAATCTCTCTCTCTCTCTCTCTCTCTTTTCAAAGTGTTTAGCGCTACAATGTATGAATCTAGTTACCTAAAATGAGCAAAATATTATTATTATTATATTTTTTTTTTTTTTTTTTTTTTTTTTTTTTTTGCTCTATCACAGTCCTCCAATTCGACTGGGTGGTATTTATAGTGTGGGGTTCCGGGTTGCATCCTGCCTCCTTAGGAGTCCATCACTCTTCTTACTATGTGTGCCGTTTCTAGGATCACACTCTTCTGCATGAGTCCTGGAGCTACTTCAGCCTCTAGTTTTTCTAGATTCCTTTTCAGGGATCTTGGGATCGTGCCTAGTGCTCCTATGATTATGGGTACGATTTCCATGGCATATCCCATATCCTTCTTAAAATTTCTATTTCAGATCTTGATACTTATCCAATTTCCCTCTCTTTCTCTTCAACTCTGGTGTCCCATGGTATTGCGACATCAATGAGTGATACTTTCTTCTTGACCTTGTTCAATCAATCGTCACGTCTGGTTCTGTTTTGCACGTAATCACCCTTATCCGTTCTGATACCAATAGTCCCATAGGATCTTTGCCTGATCGGTTTTCTATCACTCCTTCAGGTTGGTGCTTCGTACCACTTATTTACTGCAATGGTAGCGGATGTTTCTTGCACAGGCTCCAGTGGGGTTTTAGGGCTTTTTTTTTGCTACTGAATCATGCCTCTTTTTGTACTGGTTCTGTGCAAGTGCCGGATTCACTTGCTATGTGGTTTATGGTTTCACTTTCGTAATAACGGTGAAATAAACTTGTATTATTATTATTATATTATTCAGTAAGTGAAACGGAACAAGCCAAAACCAAAGGGGCCACTGACTTGAAATTCAAGCTTTCGAAGAATATGGTGTTCATTAGGAGAAGTAAGACCAAGTAAAAGAAGAAATCGCACTCATTAAAAAAGTAAAAATGAAACAATAATTAATAAATACATAGAAATGTATCAAAATGCAAGGAGAATATCATTAGGGGATCGAATCTCTTTTCATAATGAAAAAAAAAAAAAAAAAAGGGGGTGGGGGGGGGGGGTCTCAAGTTGATCTCATTCAGCGCCGAGAATGTAACCCACAAAAACCTGAAACACTGAGCACCGAGCACCCACCTAGACGGACGCCCGAAACGTCGAAACGGAAATCGAATTTGGACCCATGGTCCATGGAAATGACCTTGGAGAGAAACGCTAAGTTCACGGAGAGAGAGGGAGAGAGAGAGTACCAATGCAACACCTGATGTGTACCTCACGCCGACCCCTCCAATGTAACGACATTTGGCGTAATATTGTGAGACGTTTTGGGGAGCGGGGAGGGGGGTTTGATGTGGGAGGGGGAGGGAGGGAGGGTAAGGGGGGTAGGTGGGAAGGGGAGGGGAAGGGAGTCAATTTGGTCTTCTAAATGAGAGGTCACGTGCATTCTCTTTACTTTACATGAAGTACAAAATTCTTCCGCTTTTGTATTCTATAAAATATTTTTGTAATCAAAATGTTTTGTATTTAATAAAATATTACGGTAATCAAAAATATTATTTAAAAATATATATAAAAAAACGGGAATTTCATTGACATGATGTACAAAAATTGTGTTTGTATTTCATGATATACTGTAATCCTCAAAATCCTTTCTATTCCATGAAATATTGCTGTAATCACTAAACTAATTCAAAATCTTATTAAACAGATAAAAACGGTGAGATTTGGGCACTCCCGTTAATTCAAAATCTAAATTTCCGCATTTTTAAAATTAACTTTTAAAAATAAAAAAAAAACTACCTCTTCCAATCAAAACATTACAAAAACATATAAATAATAATAATAAAAAAGTTACAATTCTTTTCATTGAATACAAAAAAAAAATTGCATATAATACTTTTAGCTCATCCAACCAAACATTACAAATAATAATAATAATAATAAATAATAATAAAATAATAATAATAATAAATAATAATAATAATAATTAAATAATAATAATAATAATAATAATAATTAATAATCAATAATAATAATAATAATAATAATAATAATAATAATAATAATAATAATAATAATTAAATAAATAATTAATAATAAAATAATAATAATAATAAAAAAATAAATAATTAAATAATAATAATAATAATAAAATAATAATAATAATAATAATAAAATTAATAAAATAAAAAATAATAAATAATAAATAATTAATAATTAAATAATAAATAATAATAATAAATAAAATAATCAATAATAATAATAATAATAATAATAAATATAATAATAATAATAATAATAATAATAATAATAATAATAATAATAATAATATAATAATAATAATAATAATAATAAAAAAAATATAATAATAATAATATAATAATAATATAATAATAATAATAATAATAATAATAATAATATAATAATAATAATAATAATAATAATAATAATAATAATAATAATATAAATAATAATAATAATAATAATAATAATAATAATAATAATAATAAAAAATAATAAAAATAATAATAATTAATAATAATAAAAATAATAATAATAATAAATAAATAATAATAATAATAAAAATAAAATAAAAATTAAAAATAAAAATAAATAAAAATAAAAATTAAAAATAAAAATAAAAAAATAAAAATAAAAATAAAAATAAAAATAAAAATAAAAATAAAAATAAAAATAAAAATAAAAATAAAAAATAAAAATCAAAATAATAATAAAAATAAAAAAAAAAATATAAATAAAAATAATAATAAAAATAAAAAATAAAAAATAAATAAAAAAAAAAAAAAAAAAAAAATAATAAAATAAAAAAAAAATAAATAATAATAATAAATAATAATAAAATAATAATAATAATAATAATAATAAAAAATAATAATAATAATAATAAATAATAATAATAATAATAATAATAATAATAACTAATAAATAATTAATAATAATAATAATAATATAATAATAATAAATAAATAATAAAATAATAATAATAATAAAAAATAAATAATAATAAATAATAAAAATAAATAATAAAAATAACAATAAAAAATTAAACAATAATAATATTATTATTATTATTATTAATAGATAAAAAATTTCATTCTTTTCATTCAATGGTAATAATAAAAATTAATTGCACATAATACTTCAAACTCGTCCCAAAAACATCACAAAAACTGCACAAAAAACAAAACTATAACCATGAAAAAAACGGCACATTCTTGTCATTCAATAATAATTATTTTAAAAAAGTTGCATATAATACTTAAGAGCTCCTCCAACAAAACATGACAAAAACCGTGCAAAACAAAATAACGGAAAGTATCAAAGAAGATAAAAAGGAAAAAACACACAACCGCCGAACAGATTGCAAGTCTAGAGTGTCAATCGTCTAAAATAAGCTCCAACGTAGGCCACAGTGCCAAGGCAGGAGGATTGAGTGCCAACCTGGTGCCAAGACTTATCCTGAAATGTACTTAAACAACCTAACTCGGGCTGGCCGAGAGAGAAAGAGGGAGAGGGAGAGGGAGGAAGGAGGAAAAGAAATAGAGGAGAAAAAGGATCACAGAGCAGCCCAAGGGGGCCATGTAGAGAGAGAGAGAGAATCAATTACCTCTCAACAAAGGCTTTCAAATCTTTCCACAGATTTTTGCTTTCAAAGTGTATGCTCCTAATCGACTTCTCGTTGGAGAAGCTTTCTAGAGAGAGAGAGAGAGAGAGAGAGAGAGAGAGAGAATTCTACTTGGCAAGACATAATGACAAGACTCGGTCAGAGGAAGGATATGAATGTTAAAAAAAGTCATTATACATAAAGAATAAATTAACAGAGTAAAAATATATAAATATAATACTATTAAACCTTTAAAGTATAGATAAAATAAAAGCTACTTATTCAAGGGCCAATAATCTATCATGTATCATCTTCTGAGCGTCAATACCATTCAACATATTTCCGTTATCGACTGAAAGGTTTTGACACAACACTTGGCACCACGAGTCGCGTTATTCTATCAAGAGAACTTTTTTCCATATTTCAAAAGGTTCGAGAGGCTTGTTAATAGGGAATTATTTCTCTCTCTCTCTCTCTCTCTCTGATAACAATTTTCAAACATCAACATAACCAAACACCTCCACATAACTCATTACATAAATTTTAAGAATGTTTGAAAGGCTTATTAATTAATAACTATCTCGCTCTCTCTCTCTCTCTCTCTCTCTCTCTCTCTCTCTCTCTCTCTCTCTCTCTCTCTCTCTATTATCAAACAACTTTAAATACTTCACCAATGACCCAAAAGCCAAAAATGTAAAATGGTTTGAAAGACTTGATATCAAGTAAATGATTCTCTCTCTCTCTCTCTCTCTCTCTCTCTCTCTCTCTCTCTCTCTCTCTCTCTCTCTCTCTCTCCAAAGAAGCTTCTCCCCCAAGAGGAGGAAGATTCACGTACGTGTTCCGAACTAAACAAGATTTCTCTAATATATGTATATATATATATATATATATATATATATATATATATATATATATAATATATATATATATAAAAAAAAAAAGGACACATCCCTTTGAAGACTATAAGGACAAGAACCTAGAAATAAATCACTCCGGACCCTTTGCACACGTGCTGTCACTTTAGAGGGCATGACATCTATGACGGATGAGGTACGGGCACGACAAGGAAGTTATGTGGGCATTTGATGTAAGACGAAGTTATGTTGGCATTTGATATATGGACGCCGAATACCTTGCCATGGGTAGATGCCGCGTTGCAATAGAGCATGAAACAGAAAACGGAAAGGATGCAACAGAAAACGGAGAGAGAGAGAGAGAGAGAGAGAGAGAGAGAGAGAGAGAGAGAGAGAGAGAGAGGCAAGAAAAAGCAAAAAGCCAAGAAAGGATTCATATCAGAGGCAGACTATCTGGTGAGAGAGAGAGAGAGAGAGAGAGAGAGAGGCCACAGTATGATCAGTAATAACTTAAAATGGCTGGCCTGTCACTAAGGTGAGACAGCAGAGATAAGAGGCAACACCGTCAGGACAGAACCCGTGAGATTATTTTTGGAACAGAATTAAGGCAGGATTGGAAACCAGATTAATTTATCTAAATTAAAGAAAAAATGCATTTTGAAAACAAAATAAAGTAATTCTCGTACAATAAATAAGAAATATATTTTCAAGACAAAAAAAAGTAATTCTCGTAGAACGATACAAATAAAGAAGAATTGCATTTTGAGTATAAAATAGAGTAATTCTCCTAGAATATTTGAAACAAATAAATAAAAAATATGTTTTGAAGACAAAATAAAGTAATTCTCGTAGAATATTTGAAACATATAAAAGCATTGCATTTTGAAGACAAAATAAAGAAATTGTCGTAGAATATTTGAAAGAAATAAAGACGAATTGTATTTTGAA
>NC_087203.1:117041206-117051206 GCF_015104395.2 Macrobrachium nipponense | reverse complement strand
AATAATAATAATAATAATAATAATTATTATTATTATTATTATTATTATTATTATTATTATTATTATTATTATTACTAAAATACTCATATTAGCATAAGTCTTTAGTTGTAGAACGAAACCCACACCTATGTAGATGTAAAAACATTCGCGTATATATACCTCATGGCACAGCGATGCAAGACCTCACTGGGTGGGGCATAAAAGAAATGCCCTATCCAAACTGTTTGAAGATACGCTCCCAGCAATTGATGCGTAACCTTTCTCTTCCTCTGTGTTCCCGGAATCGCGATAAAAAAAACTAATATGGCCGCGAGTGTAATCAGCTACAGGACTATCCTTCTATATAAAATTTTTCACGATCTGTTTACTAGTAATACTTTTATTATCTTTATTTTTTATAATGAAGTCCTACGCGTAAAATAATAAGTATACCCTAGTTTAAACATACCACTGAGCTGATTAACAGCTCTCCAAAAGGGTGACCTGAAGGATTCGATATTTTAATGTGGCTACAAACCAATTAGCTACTTAGTGAAGGGACCTACAGGTTATTGTGGGATCCGAACCACATAATATCGAGAAATTAATTTCTAATCGCCAAAAATTCGTTTTTAAGCTTAACCTTCCAACTCGGTCAGATATTTCAGGGTCAACGTCTACATCAATTCGCGTCAAAATTGCGTAGCTAAAAAATAATAATTATAAAAATAACTGTTTTAAGCATATATACCTTTTAATGTTCCCTCAGTAAAATTGCGTGACTGGAAAGTAATAAAGGGAAAAAATCTTTGAACAAATGTACTTATCTTTTTCAAGGTCTCCAGTGTTTCGCCCTAGCAGATCGAACCCGTGAAAAATAAAATCAACTTCAAAACAAAAGAGAATAAACATATAAAAATATTCCAAGTGTATTCATCTTTATAAAGTCCCACAACGAGTCCCCCTGGCAGATCGAACCCGTGAATAATAGAATTAACTTCAAAATATAAGAGAATAAAAAAATCTATTCTAAGCGTACTTATCTTTTTATGTCCCCCCCCACCCACGCCCCGTCCTCCTTCCCCCCAATGTTTCTCCCCTAGCAGATCGAACCCGGGAAAAATAGCATCGACCTCACAACACGAGAGAAATTGCAACTTCCTTTTAAAAGGATCAAATTATTTGTTTGCTGTTTAGCATAATATAATCGAGCGATATTCGGACACGCCTTGAGCAACTGAACTAGTGGGCAGCTCTTAGATAAATTGCTACCATATGCTTCACCTATGTTCTCTCATGGTCAACATTCCAATGCATTTCGAATGGATGGCCGCCATGACCCCCGATCATTGCTGATAGGGGCAATCTATGGATACCACCACTATAGATGTAGAGAGAGGGAGGAAGAGAGGAGGAGAAGAGAGAGAGGAGAGAGAGAGAGAGAGATAGAGAGAGAGAGAGAGAGTAGAGAGAGGAGGAGAGAGAGACAGAGAGAGAGAGAGAGGGAGAGAGAAGAGAGTAATTAAGGACGGAGTTAAAATATGAATATTTGAGATATCTATCTCTATCTATCTCTACCTATCTATCTATCTATCTATCTATCTATCTATCTATATATATATAATTATATATATATTAATATATATATATAGTCATTCCGTTTGTTGCTAAAAAATTACCGATAAATAATCTTTATTGTAAGTTTCTTTTTAAATTTATCTGAGAGTCCATGAGTTAATAATATTATTCAATCTATAGGATTTATGTTGATATTCTTTGTATATATAATATATATATATATATATATAATATATATATATATATATAATATATAAACTTAGATGTACCTATAAATAATCTTTTTATTGTAAATTTTATTTTTCAATTTTTTATTTGCGAGTTCATGAGTTATTAATATTTATTTCTTGTATATATATATATATATATATATATATATATATATATATATATTTATATTAAATATAGATATATAAAAATATAGCTATAGTATCTATATATATATATGTATATATATATATAATATATAATATATACTATATGTTATTATATATATAAAGAGTTAAAAGGGTTTTATTTGCTAAGTAACGTTTCGCACAAGGAACTTTGTGCATCATCAGTCTGTTAAAAATAAAAGTACATTTTAAATTAATAAAAGCAAAATACAAATAAAAATTACAATCTAAAATTTTAAATTTATTATTAAAAAATTTATAGCATCATTCAAAGTTAAAAGTGAAATAAGAACATTAAAAGTGAAATTACGAACATTAAAAGTGAAATAAGAACATTAATGTTCGTATTTCACTTTAATGTTTTCTTTCTTTCACTTTTAACTTTTGAATTATGCTAATTTTTAAATTATAATTTTTAATTTAAAAAATTTTAGATTGTAATTTTTTTTGTATTTTGCTTTTATTAATTTAAAATGTACTTTTATTTTAACAGACTGACGATGCACAAAGTTCCTTGTGCGAAAACGTTTCTTAGGCGAATAAACCCTTTTAAACTCTTCATGTGTCTTCGGCTTTCCTGAAGTTAGAATATATATATATATATATATATATATATATATATATATATATATATATATATATATATATATATATATATACATACTATAGATATATATATACTATGTTTTGATATATATATATATATATATATATATATATAACCTATAGATATATATATATATATATATATATATATAAGTCATATACACATTTCCGTGATTCATATACATATATCGAGCTACAATGTCCTTTAATATCTAATTCGCTCTACCTCGGAATTAATATATTTTCATATATGCTTAACCGAAGGGGAATTTTTTCTCGATAATAGATTTGCCTAGACCAGGGCGCGAACCTATGGATCCTTTCAAACCCAGGAACGTCAGTGAAGCTTTTTTCCTACTACACCACGCGAGAGGTGGTGATAGTAGGAAAAGCTTCACTGACGTTCCTGGGTTTGAAAGGATCCATAGGTTCGCGCCCTGGTCTAGGCAAATCTATTATCGAGAAAAATTCCCCTTCGGTTAAGCATATATGAAAATATATTCCAATTCCGAGGTAGAGCGAATTAGATATTAAAGGACATTGTAGCTCGATATATATATATATATATATATATACATACATATATATATAATATATATATATATATATATATAATATATATATATATATATATATATAGTGTGCGTCCCACTACAGATACCAGTTATCTAATGCAAACATCCTGTCAGTGAATCTGCTGAACTTCGTAAGTGGTTTCAAATGTATTACATAACAATGATTTGTCCCTACTTTTTATATTCCATGCACTATATAGTCCTGAGCTGAAATAAAGGATCCTAATTTTATTATTATTATTATTATTATTATTATTATTATTATTATTATTATTATTATTATATTACTAAAATGGTCCTTTCACTTCTCATTTTTTATTTAGACTCGGTTAATTATGAAATTATTCTTGCAGTGCAATAAAAAATTAATTAATTAAACGTAAACTAAAATAAACATTCAGCATTTGAAATAACGAGTGATTTTTTGGGGATAACAATTTCGTTGCAAAATATACAAATGAAGAAATAAATAAATCCTAGGTCGAGGTTACCTATGTGTGTGTGTATGTGTCCGCTTGTGTTTGTATGTAACATAAAAAATTTAACCCAAATCAGAACAAACAAACAAACACATGCAAATGGCACTAAACCAATACCTCATATCATACCCCCTTCAGTATTATCCCATGAAGTCTCTCTCTCTCTCTCCAACTCCTGTCCTCTCCCTCCCCCCCCCCCCCCCCCCCCCCGCCCCTCACCCCTCTCCAAGCCCTGGTAGTGTCCCTAAACTCTGCCACCTCCTGAAAACCCCATCCACCCCCCTACCCTCCCTCCCCATCTATCTCCCTCTTCTCTCCTCTTCTTCTTCTTCCTCTTCTTCTTCTTCTTTCACCAGTCGAGTTGTCACGGCTCTAAAGATCAGTTATTAATATGAAAGGGCACATTGATCCAACACTTAACAAAAAGTCTACTTAACTCGTACTTAAGATCTCTCTCTCTCTCTCTCTCTCTCTCTTTCACACTTAGCCTCCACAAGACGCGTCTAAGTTTTTGCTATCATAAACCAGCAAAGGTCAGCTGGATCTGTTTGTCCCTCGAGCTATGCATTGCTCTCCTGCTCCTGCGGCCCCCAGAGAGAGAGAGAGAGAGAGAGAGAGAGAGAGAGAGAGAGGTGAGAGAGAGAGAGAGAGAGAGAGAGAGAGAGATGCTAGGATACAAATTCAGGAGGGATACTAAAAGTTGCATGTGGTATGGGATAAAGGAACTGGGAGAGAGAGAGAGAGAGAGAGAGAGAGAGAGAGAGAGAGAGAGAGAGAGAGAGAGAGAGAAGCTAGGATGTACGATGAAGATGCTGGGATGGCAGTTAAAGTATTTAAGTGGTAGGAATTAAAGGGTTTGGCTTTAGCAAACACCAGATTTTTTTTTTTTTTTTTGTAGCATGACAAGTATGATAACTACTGAATTCATTCATATTCATCATGAGTCGAGTCATATTTTCGTGAATGAAAAGCTAGGTTACTACCTCGTAACATGGGCAGTTATTCCACCAGATTTCGACAAATCTTCAGCAAAGGTTTCTTTTGTAAGTCACACTCTAATCCATAGTCCAATCGCCTAGCTATCCTAGATACAGCCCAATAAGAAATGTGATATCTTGAATATGTCATTTTACCAGAATATTACCAGAAAAATTCATTTTCTGGTATCACAGTAAGCAATGCAGAACAGAATCAATTCATTCGGATCCAATAAGAAAATAATGTGACATCTCAAATATGTCAGTTTACTAGAACGTTATCAGAAAATTTACTATTCTAGTACCACGGTAAGCAATGCAGAACAGAATCGATTCGTTTGGATAAAATTGCCTCAAGTAATAAAAGGCTAAATTCACAAAAGGAAAGTGAAACAATGGAGAGTAACTGCTGCGAGACCTTTCGACTGGGAACTGGAATACAAAATTTAAGCCAAAAAGGTCATTCAGCGCTGAAAATATTGTTGAAACAATTGGTAGGAGAAGGTTGACGAATGTAAGATGGAAAAAAGAAAATATGAATCACATCACTCCACCCTTACGGGGAGGCAGTTTGGACAAACAAATCGCAGGTACATGCCATATAAACAATTATATTTGGTTGAAGACAATAAGTAATAATTAAATTAAGGTACTTCGATAAACAAACTGTCCTGAAATTTAAACCCTAACGTGGCGGAACACGACCAGGAGGACAAAACTACATACTAACTCGTCTCTTCTTTCTGTATTTCCTATTCACTTATTTTTACTTCTTTCAAATAAACACCAAATTCTTTTGAAGTTTGAATTTCAGGTCAATGGCCCCTTTGGTGGGCTTGTTCCATATGAATGGGGTTCATCATCCGTATATAATAATAATAATAATAATAATAATAATAATAATAATAATAATAATAATAATAATAATTGAAAAATCCTCAGAGTAGCACGAGTCTTCAAATGGAGAAACAAATCCACAGTTATGTAAATGTACATATATTTAAATCTGTTCGGTTGATAAGGGGAACCGAACAGATTTCAGAAAGCTATCCTTGCTGTTTTAAAAATACCAAATTTTGTAACTAATTCTTGTATTTTTTCAAATAACTAACAAACCTTCGGTCTTAACATTAGGATTTACTCAGCGCCCAAGCTGGAAAACCGGTAGAATTAAAAATTACACTTGTGAGATCCAGGGACTAATGGCATCTATAACATTTACATAACTGTGGATTGTTTCTCCAATAATAATAATAATAATAATAATAATAATAAAATAATAATCTTTGAAGCCTGAATTCTAAGTCAAATGCTCCTTTGGTATGCTAGTTCCATATGAATGGAGTTCATCATCTCAATAATATAATTATAATAATAATGTTATAATATTCCCCTTCGCTTCAGAGTGAGAGAAAGAACGAGAAAAAGAACAGATCTATATCCCTATACATTTCTAAGTCGTACTTCTAAGGAATGACAGCTGCTCTCCTGAAGGAGCATTTCCACGGCCAGTAATGATGTAGAGCAAATAAATAAGAGGCGGCTTTTGCAAAAGAAGACGTTGACGATTGAGATGCTAATGTTGGCCCGGGGGCGGGGTGTGTGTGTATGTGGGGCGGGGGTGGGGGGAGAGGAGAAGGGAGGAGGTCCCTCATTCATTGAAAGGCCAAGCTTCTTGCTCCAGTGGGTTGAAGATTTGGGAGGTATTGGAGGAGGGGGTGGGAAGGTGGGAAGGAATATATACCGTGGCTAATGACAGACGAACTTACTATTCCTTACTTACTCTCTCTCTCTCTCTCTTGAGAAAAGGAAACGAGCGTAAGGCTTATACTGCCTATAGTTGTCCACGGAGAGAGAGAGAGAGAGAGAGAGGAGAGAAGAGAGAAGAGAGAGAGAGAGATATTCCAATAAACAGTTACCTTAAAGAAGATCAAGAAACCACTTAACGATTAAGAAAGTTTAGCGTTTTCACTCGTCTTTTGAGAAAGAAAGAGAGAGAGAGAGAGAGAGAGAGAGAGAGAGAGAAGGACGCTGCCCCTACTGACATAAAAGCACGCCTGGCTCCACCTTGTGGGAGAAAAGAAAAAAAGGGAGGCTCTGGGAACGATATTATCTTGAAAACTCTGCAAGAACCATCTATCACAGACGCCGAAAGGGAGTCAAGGAGTCGAGGAGTCGAGGAGGAGGAAGAGGAGGAGGAGGAGGAAGAGGAGAGCCCTACTACTCCTCCCACATAACCGCTCCCCCGCCCCCACCACCCCCCCCCCCCATCCCCCCAGTTTAAAATTCATAGTTCCTTTTCACGCATTTGCCCCTTGTGTGAAGACCGATGTCCGTCAGTTAAGATTAAAGATGGCCACATGCATGTTATTCCTGTTGCTCCTTTATGGCAGAACACTCCGATAAAATCCTTCTCCATCTCCCCCAGCCCTTTCCCCCCCCCACACCCCCAAACAATCCTCCTCAAAGCCCTCTTACAATCTCGTCTCCTTCGGAATATTTCTCTTCATCCTTAACGCGTTTAGGTCTTAGCAAGTCTCTTATATATATACGTATATATATATATATATATATATATATATATATATATATATATATATATATATATATATATATACTTTTTTATTCATTATGCAAGCGCGCGCTCGCGTCGTCCATGCTTGAGTGGCGGCAGCGGAGGAGTGACAGCGAATACGTAACTTATGCAAATGACACCACAAATCAATGGGGTCTTGCTTGGCTTATAAAATAGGAATACTTATTATCCGGAGTTCGCTTAACTAAGTGTTCAGATTTCTAACGAGACTCTCTCTCTCTCTAAGAAGAAGATGAAGAAGAAGAAGCAGAGGAAGAAGAAAATGGAAAGGTCTCTCTCTCTCTCTCCCTCATCTACATCAACCTTAAATTCCTGCAAGGTCGTTCGATAAATACCTTACTGAAAGTTACTAGGAAAACCTAGAGTAACTGAAATCAAAATAAACGTGACTGTAATTACTATATAAAACTGGATAAATATAAAAAAACGGATGAATTTATAAACATGGATGAATTTTTTTTAAATGGATGAATTTTTAAAACGGATGAATTTTTTTTAATGGATGAATTTTTAAAAACGGATGAATTTATATAAATGGATTAATTTATAAAAATGAATGAATTCATAAAAAGGAGAGAGAAAAAAGACGTCCTTCCATTTTACCCTTTCTATTCTCCTAGAGAGAGAGAGAGAGAGAGAGAGAGAGAGAGAGAGAGAGAGAGAGAGAGAGAGAGAGAGAGGTCCTTCCATTTTACTCTTCTATTCTCCAAGAGAGAGAGAGAGAGAGAGAGAGAGTAGCTCTTCTTCCTCCTCCTTTTCCGAGAGAGAGAGAGAGAGAGAGAGAGAGAGAGAGAGAGAGAGAGAGAGAGAGAGAATCCCATAAATCCAGAGCCCCCAGTAGGGCTCGAAACCACCACTGACGTAACAAAAGGCCGCCAGTGACGTCACTGCCAGCAAAGACATGAACAAGGCGTAAATTGTCGTATGGAGAGAGAGAGAGAGAGAGAGAGAGAGAGAGAGAGAGAGAGAGAGAGAGAATATAAAATCTCGCCTTTGTTGCCAAACACAGGAGTATATTTGTAGTCATACACATGCCTGCACAAACTATAAAAATGTAGCTGTATGAAAAACTACAATAAAGAACTCTTTGTCAATTCCCGACCCAGCACTGCCGACATATATATATATATATATATATAGATATAGATATATATATATATATATATATATATATATATATATATAGATGTAGATATGTATATATGTTATATATATATATATAAATATATATTATATATATATATATATATAATATATGTATATAGTATATATATATATATATATAGAGATATATATATATATCTATATATATATATATATATATATATATATTCAATCTTCTACCTCGCTCTTCCGTCCTAATTTGGCACCGACAAAACGAGAGCAATTCGCCGGGAAGGTGTCACACGTACCGCCTACCGACCTACCGAGTGATTGGTCTTTATGTCAACTTTGTCTCAGTAGCTCGCAAACGATACGAATTGGCTGCCTGTCACAACAACAGTGAGGAGAAGAAGAACAAGTGCCTGCATAAATGCATGAATTGATGGTGCCGTCTCTTTCTCGTAACAGAGGACACGGAGACGGAGGGTCGGGGGTGGGGGATGCAGTTAGAGGAGGAGGAGGAGGAGGAGGAGGAGGAGGGGAGGAGGCGGCGTGCCGAGGATTAGCTACTGTCGCTTAGATTTCCCGATTAAGTCCTACACACGACGTAGGTTGCGTGCTCGGGAATCGTGACTGAAGGGTAGGTATGCTATACGATATATTATATATATATATATATATATATATATATATATATATACTATATTATATATATATAATATAAATAATATATCGAGCTACAATGTCCTTTAATATCTAATTCGCTCTACCTCGGAATTAATATATTTTCATATATGCTTAACCGAAGGGGAATTTTTTTCTCGATAATAGACTTGCCTGGATCGGGGGCGCGATCCCGGGATCCTTTCAAGTCCAGGAACGTCAGTGAAGCTTTTACCTACTACACTACGCGAGAGGTAGGCAAAGCTTCACTGACGTTCCTGGACTTGAAAGGATCCCGGGATCGCGCCCCGATCCAGGCAAGTCTATTTATCGAGAAAAAAATTCCCCTTCGGTTAAGCATATATGAAAATATATTAATTCCGAGGTAGAGCGAATTAGATATTTAAAGGACATTGTAGCCTCGATAATATATGTATATGAATCACGGAAAAAGTGATATGACTTATATATATATATATATATATATATTATATAGTTATATATGTATAAAAAAATATATATATTAATTTATATATATATTATATTATATATATATATATATATAATAAAAGAAAGTCTATATTTACCTCACAAAAAAATAAAGGGTGCACCATATATTTCCCAAATTTTCAAATGAAATATATATATATATACATCCATACTACATACATACATACATATATACATATATTTATATATATATTATATATATATATATATAGATATATATATATATATAATATAATTTCCAAATGAAATATATATAAAAAAAAAACATACATGTCCCCAGATTTCCAAATGAAAAAAAAAATCTATTAAAATGAATAACAGGGGTTCATCTTACTTTAAACAAACTTATGTACCCTCCCCCACACCACAGATGTGCCCAAAATTAAAAAATAGAAAGAAATACACATAAATTCTAGGGTAAACAAAAGTAGTACATGGGTTCACCTCGCTATAAAAAAAAAGGCATGCATCCTACACCAGAGATGTCCCAAAATTTCTTAAATTCGGAAATGAAAGAAATACATATACAAAAAAGTCC
>NC_087203.1:117028706-117038706 GCF_015104395.2 Macrobrachium nipponense | reverse complement strand
GAAATACAGAAAGAGGAGATCAGTTATTAAAAAATAAAGAACAAAATTAATTGTTATTATTAATATCGCGATTATTAGGGCACGTAAATTCGACTTAAATACCGGTGTCACACGCATCCTGTTAGGTGAAGGGACGAAGATTTCTCTACAGTGTTTACAAATCCGGGAAGAAGAAGGAGAAGCAAGAAAAGAGCTCTCTCAAACTACGCTGTCATTCATAGCACAGCCCGAAATGACGTCTCTCTCTCTATCTCTCTCTCTCTCTCTCTCTCTCTCTCTCTCTCTCTCTCTCTCTCTCTCTCAAGAAATAGAGAATATGCAACACGTAGAAAATATGTGTAAACACAATATTTTATAGCTTATAGAATTCATGAGGATATTGTAGTTTTTGTTAAGAAATAATAGGCTCTCTCTCTCTCTCTCCATTATGTTAGTGTCAGTGACCTATCCTTACGACATGCCATATAAAGGATTCAATTCCAAGCGACGATTATGATTTAGCGAACCTCAGGACTACAATACTGGGCTGAGCACAGACATAAACAATAGTAGAAGATTATTATTATTATTATTATTATTATTATTATTATTATTATTATTATTATTATTCAGAAGATGAACCCTATTCAAATGGAACAAGTCCACCAAAGGGGCCATTGACTTGAATGAAATTCAAGCTTCCAAAGAATATTATGGAGTTCATTTGAAAGAGGTAGCAGAAGGTAAGAGGAGATACAGAAAGAAGAAATCAGTATTAATAATATATATATATAGATATATTATATATATATATATATATAATATATATATATATAAATTATATATATATCTCCAATGTTTATATCGCTAAAAACAATTAATACAATCACAAGAAAACACAGTAAAAAAAAAAAAAAATTAAATAAGGGGGGACACTTACATCTCCCTCTTTCTCTCTTTCTCCCTTCATCCCCCACATGTCCTTTGAGGGAAGGGGGCAGGGAGGAGAAAACACAATAACAAAACATTAAGGAGGCCACTCTTATCTCCCTCTTTCTCACCTCTCCTTTTCTCTCTCCCTATTCCACCCCCTAGAAGGAGAAAGGAGGGAGGAAGGTGGAAGAGGGAAAGAAAAAATAAGATGAACCACTTTTATCTCCCCACCCCCCTTCTCTCTCTCCTCTCTCTCCCACTTCCCTCTAGGGGCAATTAGAGGGAAAGGAGGAGGGAGGGGAGGGTAGAGAAGGGGGGGAAGGGGGGCAGGCGCGGGCCTGGAGTCGAGCTGGATCCAAAACAGAGAGTTTCTTGTTGTTGACGCTGCCATCGACCAAGGCGACTGACTACCAGAGATTGCGTATCTCTCCCCAAGGAAACATCTCTGTCAGCCTTGCACGGCAGAGATTAATTCGTCTCTTTTACACGTTGCTTGCTGCTTGCTTGCTGCTGCTGCTCTCAAGCAGAGAGAGAGAGAGAGAGAGAGTTTTGAATAGAGAGAGAGAGAGAGGTGGAAGATCTATGAATAAAAAATTTTAAGCATTGTGATTTCAATATATGAGAGAGAGAGAGAGAGAGAGAGAGAGAGAGAGAGAGAGAGAGAGAGAGAGAGAGGATTACAAGGATTAGGATGTCTCAAAGACTAGCTAGTCCACCGAGAGAGAGAGAGAGAGAGGGGGGGGGGGAATTTATAAATAAAAATGTAATTGATTTAATATAGTAGAGAGAGAGAGAGGAGAGAGAGAGAGAGAGAGAGAGAGAGAGAGAGAGAGAGAGAGAGAGAGCTCTTAAATAAACTTTTTAAGTAAAAAGCTACCACCAATACATTTAATAATAATAATAATAATAATAATAATAATAATAATAATGATAATAGTAATAATAATAATAATTTCTGTTATTATTCTCATCAAGACATTGCAAGCTCCATGTCTCATTAAGTACAGGAACTAGGTGGGATGACTTAGCTCAACTTACAGACATCCCGGAATCTTTCTTTCGTAAGAGAGAGAGAGAGAGACGAGAGAGAGGAGAAGAGAGAGAGAGAGAGAGGTTATTTCATCATCTATTTGTTTTAACTGGGTACTGCGTTCCATCGAAGTAAAAGGGCGGGAACGAAGAACTAGCAGAATAAGTATTAATAAACACAATAAATTAATTAAAATATAAAAAAATAAAAGGCTGAAGAGGAAATCGTGGGGGAAAATATCCATATTCAGGATTATCTGAAGTATTATTAACATTTTTGTCTAAATCATTTGTCTTTAAAAAATTATGATAAGGAGGAGGAAAGAAAAGGAGTTTGGACGTTTATATATATATATATATATATATATATATATATATATATATATATATATATATATATATACCTAACACTTCTCTTATAACAAGGAATAGTGACAATATAAAATTAAAAAATAAATAAAAATGAACAACTGATGAAGACGGACAAATGGGGCGGTGTCCTGATGAATCTTAAACATGAAAGCTTGGAAGTTTTCTGTACAGGGATTTCATGCACGAACCTGAACACAAATGTTGATAATGTTTAGATTCAGAAATATGTATGATGATCTTTATATTCAGGAAAATATTATATGTAATTGCTGGTTTGGATCAGAAAATTATGCATTACATTTAGATTCAGAAATATGTTATACGATATTTGGATCCCATTCCAAGTGAAGAGGTCATTCGGGCTACTGTAAATATATCAACCGCTCACACACACACACTGAAAGCTGATGCACATGTGGTGCGCATCGCTTATCTTAAAGAAAACAAGTCTCTAATTTCCTGTATCTCATCGTTTTCCTCAAGGTCACCGCTGTCAAGGAAAAGATGAAAATTGTTGCTAAGTCGGGTCAGTCATTTCCCGTCTTCTGCTTTACATGTACGTCAGCATTCAAGTGGCGCACACACAAACACACACACACACATCACACACACACACACACACATATATATATATATATATATATATATATATATATAATATACATTATATATATATATGTAAATAAATTCTTCTGTTAAAACATGATATGTCTCAAGTATAAAACGCCCATTAAACGCTCTGGTTTAAAGCTAAGGACTATACATATTGATGGACTGCCTTCAGCTCTTATAAAGTAGCGAAATTATATATATATATATATATATATATATTATATATATATATATATATATATATATATATATATAATATATATATTATAGTCACTGTCATTCACTACTTCATGTTATATATATTATATATATATTAGTTATATACAAAGATATTTATATACATATACATTATATATATAAGATCTATAAATATATACATTTATACATTTAAATACACATATACACACTTGACATAACCGGTAAACCGCAGTGTAACAGGATGTAGGTAATCTAGAAAAAGAAAAAAAACATTGAGCAATGACGTGGACACACACACACACACACGATAGAGCGAGTTAACTGGTACGATTAAATCACGTCATTTAATGCCTGTACAGCATCCCTGGTGACACAAGTCCTGGTTACGTATTAAGAGTTCACATATATACAATATATACGAAGGTGAGCGCTTAAAAGTTCACTTTATATCCGAGTGATGCAATTTGTGCCCTCTCTCATAAACATATATATATATATATATATATATATATATATATATATATATATATATATATATATATATATATACATATATTATTGAGAGAGAGAGAGAGAGAGAGAGAGAGAGAGATGTCAATAAAAAGGAAAATTGTTTAGCCGAGGATATGGACTTCTGATACCTCTCTCTCTCTCTCTCTCTCTCTCTCTCTCTCTCTCTCTCTCTCTCTCAAACAAATCTTCCCAAGATTTAAAGACATGGATGTAAATCAGCTGATGTTTCACGAATGAAATACTCTAAATTTGTTGCACTAAAACTTTTTATATCTTTTTTTTTTTACAAAAGAATTATGTCTGTTTCTTGCAAAGCCACGCTCGCATAGCAGTTAAAGAAAAGAATTTAGTTTTTTATTTATTTATTTTTTTGCATTCTGCTTCCCTGCTTTCTCGTTGTGCTTGCAAACAAGCAGGAAAGCAATACCAGTTCAGGTTCCCAGAATGCAAAACAAGTAGAGGTTTGCTCCTCGAAAGCACACGGGTCGTCGGGTAAAATGTAAAAAGTAAAAGGTAAAATAACGTAGTATTCACAGAACTTACAAGATATTTTACACCAATAAAAAACAGAAACAACAATCTGCCCTTGGGAACCCAGGACTCCAGTATGAAACTGAGAGAGAGAGAGAGAGAGAGAGAGAGAGAGAGAGAGAGAGAGAGAGAGAGAGAGAGACTCGTGAAAACTCCCCACCCACCCGCAAAAACAGAATCAATTCCAGCCTTCCAGAATGAGTTCCAGATTGGAATATGAAGCCAAAAGGGAATGAAAATGTTTCTTTAAAAACATGGTTTATTTCCAAAGGCCCAGATTGCGAATTCCAGCCTTCCCTCCCCCCGGCCCCAAGGCTTCGGTAGTACGCATGCGCGCGTGACATGTTGACATGTCCTACGTGCCAGGTAGCGCATGGGCCCAGCATATACATGAAACGGGTTTCTCTGGCTGTTTGAATGTTTCTCACCTGGCGTCACAACATAAAAGGTCAACGAAGACGGATGGATAAACACTAGAATGGAGAAACACCGAAGAAATTTCAAGAAAATATCGAATAAAAACAGAACCGCAAACTAATACTAGATGATGGGTTCGAATCTCGTGGCTGAAACGAGAATTTCTCAATTTACTTCCCCACTGGAACCAAGGCTTTCGTTGAAAAGAGTAAACACGAAAAGTGTTATTAAATAGAGACGAAAACCTGGGTTCGATCCCTTTAGGAACATGGCTATCCAACCCGTTTCCTGAATAACACTCGTTCCTTAACCTGTAGATTTTGTACCTGGTGGTCAGTAGACTGTCTTGGGCCGCAACCAGATAGGATAAAAAGCATTGGGATAGCAGTAATTTCATTTCAAAAGACTTGCTAAGTGAGAGAGAGAGAGAGAGAGAGAGAGAGAGAGAGAGAGAGAGAGATTCCGGCTGTAAATCAACAATCGTCTGAATTTCTGTGCAAAAATAACGTAGCCGAAAAGCCCTAACAATTAGGGCTTACCCCGTAGAATTTGTCCCAAGGATCCCCCACCCACCCTCTCTCTCTCTCTCTCTCTCTCTCTCTTATGAAACATCTAACTGTACACGTAGTATATTACAGGAGCCTTCCATGACTAAAATCCCACTGAGGAACAAATCTATTCAATATAAATCTATATATCTATATATTATATAAAAATATAGTATATATATATATATATATATATTTATATATATCTATATAGTATATGTTATATGAATATATATGTATATTCTATATATATATATATATATATATATAGTATATATATCTATAATATAATATATAACTATTATTATATATAGTATAATATATATATATATATATATTATATATATATATATATATATATATATATATATATATATGTATATAAAGGAACAGCCTCAAATGTCATGATAAGAATCACGAGGTATGCCATCGAGACAATCCAGATTAACGATTATCATTCGATTCGCGCGCGCACGCACCCATGCACACATACATACATACAATGGCATAATCGACACGCTATTCTTGGACTATCAGATTACAAATAGTGATGACGTCACAAGAAGACGAAAAGCAGGCAGTACTACTCTCTCTCTCTCTCTCTCTCTCTCTCTCTCTCTCTCTCTCTCTCTCTCTCTATATATATATATATATATATATATATATATATATATATATATATATACATATATATATTGAATATAAAGTAGTTAAATACGGTCAGTTTAACTGAATTTTAGAAATAATTTCCATCTAGAATAAAAATTGTTGACGACATTTATATGAGAGAGAGGAGAGAGAGAGAGAGAGAGAGAGAGAGAGAGAGAGAGAGCCCATCCGACAGTAATCTTTTACGACTATATACATAAACATTATACTGAATGAAAACTTTATATTTACACACACACACACAGACACAAATACACATAGTATAGACACAAATACACATAGTATAAGTGAGATGCTGTGATGTGGTATAGATGTGACCCTCCCATTGGCTGGCCGGAGTTTGTAGGGTACATCTCGATGTGGGAAAGCTTCTGGAAATGTGGGGCGAGAGGAATCATAATTGTTCTTTTGCATAAACATGAAGGTGACAGAGGAGAATATAAGAGTTATAAGGGCATAATATTAATTAATAATGTACACCAATGATAGACAATGTGTGTGTGTTTATGAGGAGTTTGTCAAGAAACACTCATTTGAAGAACCTGGAAGATGTTGAGGTCATATGGTATATAAACACATAAGTTGTTGCAATCTTCCAAGTTTTTTAACAAAAGTTACGAATGTGTCTGAATATGAAACTGGGTATGTGACTGGTATGGCCGTGAGAGTGGGCATGTTATGTCTCCATGGTTGCTCGTGAATATCTGTAATAGAAAGGAAAATAGGCTTCATAAATTGTCCAATAATAAGAAGATGGGCCATGAATGGAGCGTGGCACGGTTGAAGATTAGCAGGATAACACAGCGCTGATTGGTGATAGTGAGGAGAAAGTGCTGAAACTGGAGAAAGGATTTGGAGGTGTTTAAAAGAGAAGAAAACTGAGGGTGAATATAAGCAAAGCAAGCCTATGTATGAGGGTAAACGGAATCTAGGAAGAGGAAGCAGTGAATGATATATCTATATATATATATATATATATATATATATATATATATATATATATATATATATATATATTCACATATATGTGTGTGTGTGTGTTATATAAGCGGCCTACACACACTCATATATATATATATATATTATATATATATATATATATATGTGTGTGTGTGTGTTATATAAGCGACCTACACACACTCATATAATATATATATATATATATATATATATATATATATATATAACCCAGTGTGTGTGTGTGTGTGTGTGTGTGTATGCGGTAGTCTCTAATTCTTCTCCTATCGCTGAAAGTGAGGAACCTGGCTTTTATCATAACAGACAAAGGCAAGACGCGAGATAAAGTATCGATCTCTCCAACATTACCGATAAGAATTCCACTCACAGGATACCGATAAACCTGCTGCTGCTGCTGCTCTCTCTCTCTCTCTCTCTCTCTCTCTCTCTCTCTCCGCAAATCTTGCTGACTTACTTATTCTTCGATTCCTTAGTTATCTTCAAGATCATGGACATCAGTAGATACTTCTTTACATAAGTGCTCTCTCTCTCTCTCTCTCTCTCTCTCTCTCTCGTGCAAAAAAAAAAAGAAAAAAGAAAAAAAAGAAAAACAGACGATCAGGAAATAACTATGCATTTTTGCATTCATCTACGGTAAATGAAAGAAGAATCAGTCTACGAGTCCTCATAAAAATGGCATTTAAACATCCTAAAAAGTCCTTCAGAAGTAAAAGGCTTATATTACTACATTCTCTCCCCGCCTTTCATATTCATTCGATAACCTTATTATTTTTAAAACATTCAACATTCCCCCCACATGACTCACGGGAACTTTCAACACGAAAAGAAAACAAAAAAGGATTCCCGTCAGCCTTCAAATGTCCAAGTATAATCACCTTAGGAAAAGAGTCCCAAGCTTCAGTTAATAACTCTTTCTCTTGCAAATGTTGCAAATCACCCAATTGATGCCTGCGATAAAAGGCAAGTGAATGAGTGGATTCGACTTTTAAGCGCTGCAGGTATTTAGGCAAAACAAGACTCCACTTCGGTCTAGGGACGCCACTGTAAAGATGAAACTCGTTTTCTTAAAAAACTGTGGGGGACTCCCACCTTGCGGGGAATATTGCACGGGGAAGACTATCAACATATCATTACCGCTCGAAGAGATAGACCAGCCAATTATCTATCCTTCAGTGCAGAGAGAGAGAGAGAGAGAAGAGAGGAGAGAGAGCGGAGGAGGAGGGATAAGAGGGGGGGGTGGGGTGCAGAGAGAGAAAAACAAGACCCACTTAATGGCACCAATGTAGAGGGAGAGCGAGAGATGGGATATGGCAATCGGGGTGACACAATCGATTCCATCAGCATCTTATCTCCATAAGGAATTAAACCAAACGTCCCTTACTTCTCCGCCTAATCCTCCTCAGTGAGGGCACCTAATTCTCTCTCTCTCTCTCTCTCTCTACAGGGGTGGCCGAGCGGAGTGGCGCCGACAAGGCGTAGTATAGTTTTAGGCTTTCAGGACCAGTCGCTCACAAGGTGGTCTCAGGCCTCTGAAGTCAGTCACACACAGACGTTGGCACAGGTCGGCGCCAGCGAAGGACCTTGTTCTGAATGAGGCTCTCTCTCTCTCTCTCTCTCTCTCTCTCTCTCTCTCATTAACCTAGACAAGGAGTGAGGCTATCGGCTGGGCAACGCGGGAAGAAAATTGACGAAGTATGTCTAATTTATTCAATACGAAATCTACATGATTATATAATTCACCTTTAAATTATTTATCCACCTTGAAATTATTTATTCAGCTTCCATTTATATCTTAAATAGGGACCTTGGGAAGAGACTAGTCCAGTAAAATCTTTACAATCAGCAAAACCTTCATAAACGGTAAAATCTTCATAAACGGTAAAATCTTTATAAACGGTAAAATTTTAATAAACTGTAATATGTTAATAAACTGTAAAATCTTTATAAACAGTAAAAACTTTATAAACAGAAAAATTTGTATAAACGCTAGACTCTTTAAAATACAAACTGTAAAATCTTCATCAACTGTAAAATCTTTTTAAACAGTAAAATCTTCATAAACGCGAACTATAAACTGTAAAATGTTGATAAACAGTAAAATCTTCATAAACGCTTGACAATAAACTGTCATCTCTTTATAAACGCTCAATACTTTGTAAACTGCAAATCTTTATAAACAGCAAAATCTTCATTAACAGCAAAATCTTTATAAACAGCAAATTCTTCTTTAAAAGCAAAATCTTTGCAAACTGTAAAATCTTCATAAACAGCAAAATCTTTATAAACTAAAATCTTCATAAACAGTAAAATCTTTATAAACAACAAATCCTTTATAAACACCAAAATCTTTATAACTGTAAAATCGTCACAGCAAAATTTTCATAAACAGCAAAATCTTTAGTAAAGGTAAAATCTTTACATACAGCTAAATCTTTATAAACTGCAACATCTTTATAAACTGTAAAAATCTTTATAAACTGTAAAAATCTTCATAAACAGCAAAATATTTATAAACTAAAATCTTCATAAACAGCATAATCTTCATCAAAACAGGACACATATCTTCACTGTCACTGTTTACATCTGCAGGTCACAGGCCAGCGAAATCTATCCCATAAGGCCTTCTTCCCTTTTATGCAGTAGGCCTACGAGGATTGGAAAGCGCTGACATCCTTTCTGAAGCTGCTTACTATCTGATTATTTTTGTCTCTCTCTCTCTCACTTTCGGAAAGGCAGGAGCTTAGCCTACATATCGTATATATATACACATTCGACATACCACATAGTTTATGAATCACTAGGTTTAGGCCTATCATCTCCTCCAAGCCCTGGCCATAATACATTTATTTGCTGTCGTCTGAATATTAATGACGAAGTGTCCAAAATATTATGGTCTGTCACTGCAATATTTACTAAAAAAAAAAAATGGTGAAAGAATGAAATAGCAACAACAACATTGTGGACACAGTTTTCCGTGTCGAAAATTATGACAATGGTTCCAGGTCCACAATAATATAGCATGTGAGAGAGTTGATGGTCTTTAATAGACATTAAAAGCTTTCGAACCTTGTACTAGGTTCATCTTCAGTCAAGATGAAGATGAACCTAGTACAAGGTTCGAAAGCTTCTAATAGCCATAAAAGACCATCAACTCTCACAAGCTATAATATTGCGGACCTGCAACCTACAACAACATTGTTAGTAAATAATAAATCTGTAAA
>NC_087203.1:117021206-117023706 GCF_015104395.2 Macrobrachium nipponense | reverse complement strand
AAAGGGGGGTTCCAATAAGACAGTTTCTGATGTCCCACTTAGAAGAGATAAGCCTGCAAGAAAGGAGAGAGAGAGAGAGAGAAGAGAGAGAGAGAGAGAGAGAGAGAGAGAGAGGTCACTCCCATGTCACACTGCTGAGACGACGATGCACCACTAAGCCAAATCTGCCTAGGTAGAGATTTTTTTTTTTTTCTGTTTTTAGGGACAAAAGTCTAATTCCTCCCTAGATTGCGCAAGAGCCCCCCTGCAGCCTATCATCATCAAAGAGGTGTGGCATTGTTTCTGATGTGGATGATGTTGACAGCAGTCATGGGATGTTACATGTAGCCTGACAGTCAGGGCTGAGAGAGAGAAAGAGAGAGAGAGAGACCTAAGTAGACTTATATAAAAGGCTATGGGAGGGGTGTTGGAGGAGGAGGCTGGGATATGATGTAGCTTGTGGGGGCCGGGGTGGGGGCGGTGGAATAAGACAAATTGGGGTGCTTTGTCCTGACAGCTATTAACACCCGTTTCAAATCGCAAGCACGTGAGTATGTGCTCAGCAGTGGCCGCAGAGAACGCGTGTGAATGTAGTTTCATAAATACACAAGACATATAACTTTACTTACCATTTGAAATGCTGAGATGTAAGACAAGTGCTGATAATAAATAATTAATTAAGGCTACTATAATTATTATTATTATATTCAGAAGATGAATCCTATTGATATGGAACAAGCCCACCCACCACATGGGCCACCGACTTGAAATTCAAGCTTCCAAAGAATATTATGGTGTTCGTTAATAAGAAGTAAGAGGAGGTAAAGGGAAATACGGAAAGAAGAGATCTCGCTCATTAAATAATAAACTAAAAAATTGATGAATAGATAAAAATGCCAACCGTGAATTCTGACAGTAAGAACTTGACATTACATGAAACAATAAATTAAGAAAACTTACAAGGAAAAGGTACCTTACAATGGTTCCACATAATACAAATATGGAAAATATTAAATAAAAAAAATTTAAGGTGCCTTACAATGTAACAAAATAAGCTAATACGAATTAGAAGTATAAATTAATTTTTCTTTTAATTTCAAAATATTTTTAATAATAATACAAAAGGCGGCTTTTATAAATACATAATTAAATGTTTATATGTACTATGTGTTTTACATATGTATATATAATGTATTTACATAAACACATATCATATATACGTAGATAGCCACATGAAAGGCGAAAAATTAAAGACCAGTGCTACACACACACACACGTATATATATATATATATATATATATATATATATATATATAATATATATATATATATATATATATATAGATATATATAGAACGATGATGCTACACGGTCTATAATGCCAAATTGGCTACTGTACCCATGGATCTCTGTAATTTGTAATTCATGACAGTGAGGACAAGACACTAAGCATTGGACCTTTCAGGTCATTCAGTGCAGAGAGAGAGAGAGAGAGAGAGAGAGAGAGAGAGAGAGAGAGAGAGAGAGAGAGAGAGAGAGAGAGAGAGATTCTAAGACCATGTACGCCTTACCAGTATCAATACAAAGATCAGTAAAGAATTATCATACATACTATATACACGCGTTAAATCAATGATCATTTTTTTTATTTTAAAAACCCATTACGAATTTTAACAGAGACAAATAACAGCGACATTTATGTGAATACATTTCAAAAACCACTTTGTTTTTATATCAAGGTTGCAACAATCAGCCCTACCAGCCTTTCAACTTTAAAACCAAATTATTCTCTAGATCTGACATACATATGAATGTGTGTGTATATAATATATACATATATAATATATTATATATACAACACGTATAAATTCGTATCGTATACATATGCCAATCTGCAAAATGATTTAAATACTAACCGCCACTAACTAAACTCAAGGGGCGTGATGGATTGTGTACAAGACTGAGTGTACATATTCAACATTTATACAAGATATGTATGCGTTTGTGTATACGTGCGTGTGTAGTACACTTGGGCATACACATCCTATTGCTTTTGGAATATAAAAGAAATAAATCTACATATTTACGGCCAGCTAAATGTAAATAATCAAAGACACAAACTCAAAAATAAATTAACTTAAGAACAGAGATCCAAGTAGCTATGGAGGTCTTAACTTTGTATGAACCATATAAATAAATTCAAGCTATTGTCCGGCTTACTAATAAAATAAGGGTGTGATCAAGGTATGCAAAGGTGTCTATATTGATGGCAGGCCACCAGTGAATGTTTCAAAGAATTATAAAAAAAAAAATCAGCAGCGTTCTTTATTCCTCTCACCGTTGGACTGTGGAACACAATTGCAATTTTAATATATTTTCATCAATTCATTTATTCTTTTTTTTCTGTTTTTAATGAGTGGGAACGCTCCCTTTTGTATTTCCCTTTACCTCCTCTTACTTTTTCCTAATGAACACCACATATTTTGGAAGCTTGAATTTCAAGTCAATGGCCCCTTTGGT